>NC_090254.1:28658319-28673319 GCF_037325665.1 Littorina saxatilis
AAAAACAAAACAACAACACTTTCATGTATTTACTAATAAGGCCCCCCCCCCCCCCCCCCCCAAAAAAAAGTCTGTTTACGGTAACATGAGCAAAAAAATAGGGTCGGTAGGTCAGGATTTTTTTAAATTTTTTTCCCCCCAAAAAACACATTTTTAAGTTATTTTGCCAAAAAACAAAGACTTTTTATTTTTATATATTTTTTAATTTTTTTTTTTTTTTCTTCCCCAAATGCCAAAAGAAAAGTCTAGGGTCGCTCGAAAAAATAGGGTCGGTCGGGATACCGTAAACAGACTATTTTTTTGTTGGCCTAAGACAAAAATCAACCCACCTTTTTCCTCCACCTCCTCTGTCCACCCAGGGGCAGCAGCAGCGGCAGCACCACCGCTGGCTCCTTGTGACGGCGCCTGAGCTGCGGCATTGTCCCCTGATGGCGTTGCCGCGGGTACGGAGTTAGTGGCGGGGGCTGTATTACTACTGCTGCCACCTCCACTGCTGTTGCTGCTGGCCTGGGGCTGTCTAATGCTGAGAGTGTCAACCTGAATACAAAAACATAAATATTCTTGAGAACTTGAGTCTTGAAGTTGAATCACTTTTACATTTTTAAGCGTCACATTTCCAATTACATTCATGTTCACACTCACAGATTCCTTCAAAATCTAACAGTACAAACCAAATCTTGATATCCAACAAACTCATATAATTATTCTTTCAAGACTTCTTTGCAATGTCCAGGTTTGTTGTTGGCTTACTTGAGTGACCATTTTCAGGGGCTCACATCCATGAGAGGTGGCAGAGGACAAATGTCCTGGACAATGAAAAAGTGATAAGACATTTGTCCTGAACAAAAATAAATCAATGGACTTTTTTTTCGCGACAAAACGTATATTTAATTAAACTTGACTAGTTCCTTGTCACAAAGGTAACAGAACAAATAAAATAACTTTCTTGGCAAAAAGGTGTGACACCCATTGGAATAAGATAAGATAAGATACGAATACTGTAATGTCCATTTTCTTTTTACACAAGCATGGACATTTTTCTTCAGAATGAAGTTGGCCAGCTTGAAACGAAGCCTTCGGCGCCAAAGTTTCACTTTTTAGAGCGACGGTTTCATCTGGCTCTGGCTGCTCAGAGGCCGGAGGGAGCTAGCTCAGTTTCAATGGTACTAGCCGCTGATGAGGGCTGAGATTTGAAGTACAAACGCATCTGGCCTTTTCGTGGCACCAATTTTCGTTTCGGCCGCATGTTGCTTTTTCGGGGGAAAAATGCGAAGGGAGGCAACTGTCAACCGGCTCGGAGCATTCCGAGTTGCGACCCTTGGAAGCTCTTATCTATAAAAAGCACATAAGTCTCCCCAATTTTCGTCTGCTTGGAGAGACACATCGCTTCGCAAAACATTGATAAAATAGGAAATCAAACTACTGTAAATTGGAAAGTACTGACCATGTCCGGATCAAATGACAGCATAATCGGACAATGACCACTTTGTGACAAAAACAATAGATGTCCTCTTGCATTAAAAATGTATAAGACATTTGGAAAAAACATCCGTGTATGTCCGATGTCCGACATGGATATGAACCCCTGCATTTTTGAGAGCAAGGGCATAGGCCTCTGCCATTCAGACAAAGGAGACCGACACCAGGAGTGTTCGCCAAAAGCAAATTGTTTTCCGATAGCATATAATATAATCTGTCTGTTACAGTTACACGCCACTGTTCTTTCTCTTCAAAGGCAACCATGCATGACTTATGACGTCAAACCTCAAAATATACATATCAAACGAAAGTGACCTGTGAATAACACAACAGTATCACTATCACTATCAGAGACTAATTTTGTCATTCAGATTCTATGGACAAATTACCGATTCTAATAACTCCATTTCCCATGAAAGAATCGTACTGTTGTGTAGTTTCTCGACAATCAACTAAATATACATTTCTGTAATTGATACATTGACTACAATAACAAAGGTGTACCTTTTCAACAAGCTTTTGTTCTTGTTTTGCAACCAATGTACCCCAGTCGTCAGCCATTGTGTCGGCTGAAATATGGGAATCAGTCAGTTATTCAAAGGGCAGTTCAGATTGTACAGTGGAACTAATAGTTTTGTTAATACAGACTTTTTCGAGCTTGAATGAAACTGCGTCGATTTCACGAAGTGAAACTGAAAATGTCTGACTCACGTACGTATCATGCTCTTTCGTTTCAGTCTTTGACGACAATATACGGAGACATTTAACGTATTTACACACTTTTTCCACTAACTTTTAATAAATAAACATATTTTCTGTACATTTATTCAGGAAGTAATATTTGTCGTGTCATACTTACTTCTCTAATAGTGTAAATCGTTTCACAAAATATATTTTCTTTCGGAGAAACCAAAGCGGAAATCGCAATGACGCCGAAAATGGCGTATGAAAAGCTGGCACTTACTTCCTCCTCTATGTTAGTTTCGAACTCACATCAGCGAACTATTTATGAAATATAATCTTTACATGGTAATCATAGCATAGCATTATTCGCTTTTGCTCGCTCTTCAAAATAAATGAGTTCTGTAAATGGCGCTGTTACGCCCAGACATAATCAGTTCGACCGCGAAGGTTTCAAATCAACGCCTGTAATGACTACCATAACTGACGACGCAGGCAAATATTGTGTCAGTACTTCTCTCCTTTGTGCACAAACCTATGAAACAATAACAGAATACGCTGCTGGTAAAAAATAAAACTAGACAGGCGAGTTACACCAAGGGGGGGGGGGGGGGTACGATTGGAGTTTATAACCTTGGGCATTGTCAGTTTGCGGCAGCACACACTGAATCAACGTCTACAGTGACTACCATAGTGCACGACGCAGTAGTGAACTTTAGTGCACAGAGTAGATCAGTGCAAACGGTTCAAGAATACATGTACGCCGATTTTTTGGTACATTATGTATAAATAAAGATAGGTTGGTTTCAGTGTTCATGAGCGAGTTTCAAACGTGACAGCCGTGAAACCGATGATCAGTGAGCCTGGTTTTCGCCTGGTCTCACCCAGTTTTCGTAATCGCCGGGCCTTGTTGAACCACAGGCGGAAGGTATCGTCCACTGGACTACTACTATCACAGAAAGACTTTCTGTGATAGTAGTAGTCCAGTGGACGATACCTTCCGCCTGTGGTTGATCTTGTATAAACTCCACAACTGATGAATATCCCCTCTCAGTCTCTCCCAAAGTACTGATGATCGACATTACTATGTACTTGAAATGGTATTTTAACTTAAAAATTTGCTTCATCGCAAAGTCGTTCGCTTCTCATTCAAGAAACGGTAACCACTCGGTGCACCCGGCTGTGCATCACTGAGTTTTCGAAGGAATCGAATTTTGTTGGGTGAGATCTATCGAATTTCCCCCAGAATTTCCTTGACTTCAGTGCAAGAAACTGACATGCTTTTCTCCCTCAAATTAGTGTAGCCTACCTCATTTATCACTGTATTTGTGGCTATCCATAGGAACGACCGTGTCACGTGAATCTCATTTTCTCCCGAACGGATCGGAGTAATTTTTGTCAACCCCCGCTACTGAAGTCTTTCTTTCTTTCTTTATTTGGTGTTTAACGCCAGTACAGAACACGGTTGTCGATGTAGAATAATGCCCCAGTGTTGGTATTTATCCCCCCCCCCCCCCCCCCCCCCCACGTAAGCGGCGGCGGGCTATTAGAGCGGTCAAGACTTGACTAGTAGTACATGTGTAGAAGTGAGGTGATCACAATAAATAGTGCCGGGATAATGTGGTCCATTTCACCAATTTTCAACATTATAAATCGAGATAAGAAATTTGATGCACTAAATCAGTTTTCCTGATTACGAATCATTGTGTGAAACTTTCTTTGCAACTTTCTTACATGAAGTGTACGTTTTTTCTAGCAATAGGCGTGTCCCCTGATTTGAGCGAACACGGTATTCGTGGTGCACTACCTCTGTTTTATAATAAATAATACACAGCGACCATCTTTTTTTTTATTTGAATGAATTTCAACTTAAAAAAAAGATTGTTTTAGAGTGCAGATTTAAAAACATCAATGCATTAAGAATTGAAAAAAACTGTTGGTTATAGGCCTATACTCCGGATTGTTACCTTTTGGGTTATCTGAATGTCCGAGTACACAACCCCCTCTCCAGTCGGACCATTTTATCCACAGAAGGTAAACTTTGTGGAATGATCGGGAACAAACTGAAGTTCATGCACAGCAATTATTAAGATATTCGCTGCATTCAAATGACTGGAAAATGACCCCCCTTCGATCATTGTAAAGTCAGACTTGCGCAATATGGTGCGCAAAATTCATCCATACCATGGATGCCTTACCCCATGGGAAATGCCCTGATCCTACCTGTCATTTCTGTATTCAAGTCACTGAGTGTCTAAGGTTGGTATGCTAAGTCCTTCAAATACCCTCAAAGGTAGAAATGAGTGTTTGGCTACCGCACAATTTCAAACCTCGTACTGTTGAGTCAATCCCCAAATTCGGATTTGTTCTCTCGAAAGAGCACACACTGAAGTCAGACCAGTTAAAGGCACAGTAAGCCTCCCGTAAACCATCACAGATACTGTCAGGCTTTAAAACACAGAGTACAAACACCCTTCCATTTGAACGCTCACCAAACGGGAACATCCTATGCCCGGCTACGTCAGTAAAGAGCGATCAATTTTCAAAGAATTAATTTTGCGGAGAGAGTGTCAGAGACCGTGGTGCGTTTTGGCGCTAGACCTAACTTTTAAAATCTAAATAATAAATTGACAGCTTGTTATACAAACATTCTTAAATCATAACAAAAATTCTTGTTTCATCAAGACAAGATCAGTACAATTGGAAGTTTTGAAAGTTTGAAAAAAGAAAAGCCCGGAAGCAGGGTCACGCAAAGGTCGTGGTTCTCGTAGCAGACGACGGTTTATACTTATCGCCAGTTCCTCTGAACAGTCAAAAGCCATCGCTAGAGTTCTCAGTGTGAACCACAGCCGTTTGTTTCGTGCATAGTCAGAGGTACATAATAACGTGCTATTGCAGATAAGTTCACAGCGAGTCGCATTTAAATTACTAACTGACG
Source organism: Littorina saxatilis (assembly GCF_037325665.1). Lineage (NCBI taxonomy): Eukaryota > Metazoa > Mollusca > Gastropoda > Littorinimorpha > Littorinidae > Littorina > Littorina saxatilis. The sequence continues at coordinate 28,663,418 of NC_090254.1, forward strand.
ACTACATTGTAAACAAGTCGCGTAAGGCGAAATTACAACATTTATAATAATAATAATAATAATAATAATAATAATAATAATAATAATAATAATAATAACAATAATAATAATAATAATAATAATAATAATAATAATAATAATAATAATAATAATAATAATAATAATAATAATAAATGAGCATTTATATAGCGCAACATCATAACTTTACAATTATGCTCTTTGCGCTTGACACATTTAAAATTAAAACACAGTTATACAGTTGAGTGACTGGGTGGCCGAGTGGTAACGCACTTGCGCTCGGAAGCGAGAGGTTGCGTGTTCGACCCTGGGTCAGGCCGCAATTTTCTCCCCCCTTTCCTAACCTAGGTGGTGGGTTCAAGTGCTAGTCTTTCGGATGAGACGAAAAACCGAGGTCCCTTCGTGTACACTACATTGGGGTGTGCACGTCAGTAAAGATCACACGATTGACAAAAGGGTCTTTCCTGGCAAAATTGTATAGGCATAGATAAAAAATGTCCACCAAATACCTGTTTGAGGAATAAAGGCCGTGAAAGGTGAATGCTCGCCTAATAGGCTACTGAGCTTTACTGGCCGATGTGAATGCGTTATATATTGTGTGTAAAAAATGTCTGTTTGTCTGTCTGTCTGTAAAAAATTCCATTTCAAACGGCAGAAATTAATATGTAAGCGCCTAGGGCTATATCTAGATTAGGCGCATAAAAATGATCACAATAATAATAATAATAATACAAGCATTTACATCTACATTCATAGTCAACAACGCTTAATTAAAAGCATACACCATCAAACATACATACAAAAGATTCTTCCGCTAACTAAGTAATAACAAGTCGCGTAAGGCGAAATTACTACATTTAGTCAAGCTGTGGAACTCACAGAGTGAAATTGAACGTAGTCCGCCGCTGGTGCAAAAGGCAGTGAAAGTGACGAGCCTGTTTGGCGCGGTAGCGGTTGCGCTGTGCTTCATAGCACGCTTTACTGTACCTCTCTTCGTTTTAACTTTCTGAGCGTGTTTTTAATCCAAACATATCATATCTATATGTTTTTGGAATCAGGAACCGACAAGGAATAAGATGAAAGTGTTTTTAAATTGATTTCGAAAATTTAATTTTGATCATAATTTTTATATTTTTAATTTTCAGAGCTTGTTTTTAATCCAAATATAACATATTTATATGTTTTTGGAATCAGGAAATCATGAAGAATAAGATGAACGTAAATTTGGATCGTTTTATATAAACAAAATATTTTTTACAATTTTCAGATTTTTAATGACCAAAGTCATCAATTAATTTTTAAGCCACCAAGCTGAAATGCAATACCGAAGTCCGGCCTTCGTCGAAGATTGCTTGGCCAAAATTTCAATCAATTTGATTGAAAAATGAGGGTGTGACAGTGCCGCCTCAACTTTTACAAAAAGCCGGATATGACGTGATCAAAGGTATTTATTGAAAAAAAGAAAAAAACGTCCGGGGATATCATTCCCAGGAACTCTCATGTCAAATTTCATAAAGATCGGTCCAGTAGTTTGGTCTCAATCGCTCTACACGCACGCACGCACAGACAGACAGACAGACAGACACACACACACGCACCTAGGAATCAGAATCAGAATCAGAATCAGAATAAGAATTTATTGTCATTAAAGCACAGAGCCTATTGACACATACAAGATACATAAGTACAGGAAAAAACACCAATATAACATAACATACATGAAATACAAAACCAAGTGGAACAGGGTGATCAAAGAGGACCTGAAGATGAGCATAAGTTATTGAGGACAGTTGGAAGACGCATTGCATCTGCGTAGTTGAAAACAATCGGATGTTCCCATTTGGTGAGCGTTCAAATGGAATGTTTGTACTGTGTGTAAAAACCTGACAGTATCTGTGAAGGTTTACGGGAGGCTTACTGTGCCTTTAACATACAAATGTGCTACTATGTTGACTGGTCATGCACAAGCTGAAGTTAAAGCCCCATTCTCCCTCAAATGGTTTACAGAACGATTTAAATCTTCTCACGGAAAAGCAGTTCTAACCTTATGGAACACACTTGCAATAGCGTTAAATAGCATTAAATGACACAGTTCGTTTGAATGGCTATTTAGCTTGCGTAAACCACACACCATATTTCGTTTATTTTACCCCTGAGCCATCGTGAACCCGTGTAATCCACTTTCCTTTTTTTTCAAAATTTAGTCGTCAGTTTGTGATTTCAATGCGACTCGCTGTATCTGCAACATCACGAATTATTGTGTACCTCTGAATCTAAAATGCAACAAACGACTGCGAGTCACACGAACTTATCGGCGGCGGTTGTCTTCAACGAAGCCAAGCGCTATGCAGATAATTCGTCTGCTTGGGAAACACGACCTTGCGTGAGCTGCTTCCGGGCTCCTTTTTTTCAAACTTTCAAAACTTCGAATTGTACTGATCTTGTTTTGATGAAAAAAGAATTCTTTTATGATTTAAGAATGTTTGTTTAACAAGCTGTCACTTTATTATTGAGATGTTAAAAGTTAGTTCCAGCGCCAAAACGAGGCGTCCGATTTGTCTGACTGCACGAAATAAATTCTTTGAAAAATGCTCGCTTTTTACGGAGTGGACCTAGGATTTAAACGAAAGGGTGTTTGTACTGTGTGTAAAAGCCTGACAGTGTCTGTGACCAGAAACTGATGGTTTACGTGAAGCTGAATGTGCCTTCAATGTACACCAAATATAAAGCAATTCAGTCAACGGATGTAGAAGTTATTACCATTTTTGTGGGTTGCAATTGTTGGGGTCATCCTGTGTAATCAGCTTGTTTCACAGTGTTGCCTCACTTTGGAGACAGTGCCACTGTTCCCTCTGTTTGCAAAGAGTTTGATACCTTGCAACAACCTCAGTGAATTGCGACACTATTCTGGAACCTTTCCCTATTATTTATCGCAAGACGCTTGATTGTAGAGCATGTTTATCCTTTAGACCCGGGATCATCAATCCGGCAGAGCCATTACAGGAGGAAAAGCGTGCTGCTAGTCAATTCGCATGACGTTTCATTGTCTCTTATCATTTTGAATATAGTCCGCTGATCAGTCACAAACACAATCACTTCCGCTTCCGGCAAAAACGGAAGTAGGTTGTGGGGCACAAAGAATAAACAGCAGGCAAAATGTATAGTGCATCGAGTCGATGTTTTTTTACTGATAAAGTATATGATGTTGTTTAATATGTCAAAGTTGTGTACACTAAACGCACGTGAGAAACTGATTGCTGCTTCTATGACCAAAAAAACCACGGTTATTCATCGAACGTTTAACGAAATGTCAGAGAAACGATGTGAACAACTCGCAAGCTTTGAAGTGAACAACATAAGGGTGCAAACCAGATAGAATGTCGAAATGTCAACTCGTCTTCTTACTTAAATGTTTTTGAGATGACTAATATAAGTTTTCAACGCGGGAAACCGTACGTTTTTGACACTGACGCTGGATTAAAAATGACGAAATTCGCACACTCTCTCTCTCTCTCTCTCTGTCTCTCTCTGTCTCTCTCTCTCTCTGCCTCTCTGTCCCTCTGTCTCTGTCTCTCTGTCTCTCTCCCCCTGTCGGCTTTCTCTCTCTCTCTCTCTCTCTCTCTCTCTCTCTCTCTCTCTCTCTCTCTCTCTCTCTCTAATCTCTATCTATCTTCAAACCTTCCCACCCTGCTTCAACTTATTTCTTTCAATGCACCCTCAAGGTGTGATTTTTAGTGTGTCCAGGCCGTAAAGTGGCCTCTTTTAGTTTTACAACCATTTAACGGCTCTCGCACCTGTACGCCACCTCACGTCTGACCGCTAGCTTTCATAACGAGGCTGCACCTAAGGGAGATAAGCACCACAATCAAAGGACGGCTACCCTGGAATTAACCTGTAATTGTGAGCGGATGGCTTCCGAATTTACTGGTCACCCTTTGTTGGGGCGGTGGAAGTGATTTGAGGGTTGTTTTAATATCACACCTGAAGACGCAAAGGGCACCGCCTCAGACCCGAGGTTGGTCAGGTGGGAGACGCAAGTATTGCGGGTTGAAACCACAGTCAATAAAACTTTAGTGCCGTAGCGTCAACTGTGTGATGTAAATGAGCGTGTTCCTCAAGCACACTTTGAAGGGATAGCTCTGGCCATTGTCCAGGCGGTACTTCTTTTCAAGTTCGAATACAAGCCTCTCAGAAAGAATAAGTCATCTCAAGCACTCAGTACTGATAAGACAAAGCATGCAACACCCTTAACATTTCTCTCGAGGGAAAACCAGAAACTTGAACACAAGTAAAGAACTTGACATTGTATTTAAAGGTGCAAACATGTCAACAACATGTCGACACAAGTAAAAACTTGACATTGTATTTAAAGGTGCAAACATGTCAACAACAGGTCGACACAAGTAAAAACTTGACATTGTATTTAAAGGTGCAAACATGTCAACAACAGGTCGACACAAGTAAAGAACTTGACATTGTATTTAAAGGTGAAAACATGTCAACAACATGTCGACAACCAGTGAGTGTGACCCGGTTGCCAATGTTGTTTTGGGGTATTTTGAATGAAGTTGGTAAAAGTCAGGAAAATATCGAGTCGTCTTCGCAATCCGTGTAATTTTGAACGGTGCACCCTGGCCTGTCATTGTTAGATTATCAGTGACCACCGATCTCAACAAACAGTCATTCACTCATCCTTAAATAATACTTTTGTAAAAATCCAAAAAAGGCAGATTACGAGTTCCCCGAATTCGAAACATTTTTTTTGAAAGTACACAGAAGTCAAACCATTTCACTTTCAATTTTTATGTTTTTATTTGCTGAGTACGTACTTTGAGGTGGGTACCAAAGTCAGTGTTTCATTTAAAATCCCTGGTAGTTGTATATTCCATCATCAATATATTCGACATTTCTCTGTGCGTGTTGTTACCGACTCGTATGTTTACTTTAGCCAAGTGGAGATAGCCTATATTCCATAATAAAGTACTGCTCTTGAAAATCAAGATGACAGCTTCTGAACTACATTGGGATTATCCCACGATTGACAAAAGGGTCTTTCCTGGCAAAATTGTATAGGCATAGATAAAAATAAATGTCCACCAAAATACCCGTGTGATTAGGAATAATAGGCCGTGAAAAGTAGGATATGCGCCAAAATGGCTGCAATCTGCTGGTCGATGTGAATGCGTGATGTATTGTGTAAAAAATTCCATCTCACACGGCATAAATAGATCTCTGCGCCTTGAGTCCGAGTCTGGAGATACGCGCGCGATATAAGACTTCATCTACATATATGTCACGGTAGAGACGAAGATCTGGTAGAAACGTCGTTTCTACCGGTAGAGACGAGGATCGTCGTTTCTACCGGTAGAGACGAGGATCGTCGTTTCTACCGGTAGAAACGACGTTTCTACCAGTACAGACGACGATCGTCGTTTCTACCGGTAGAAACGAAGAAATAATACACAAGAGTTTTTAAAACAGATGGTTGCGAGTTGAAAGCGAGAGAAACTTTGATCTTGTCATTAAAACCGCTGGTAAAAGTCACCTCACATAGCACAAATAATACACAAGAGTCTTTAAAACAGCTGGTAAAAGTCACCTCACATAGCACAAATAATACACAAGTCTTTAAAACAGCTGGTAAAAGTCACCTCACATAGCACAAATAATACACAAGTCTTTAAAACAGCTGGTAAAAGTCCCCTCACATAGCACAAATAATACACAAGGGAACTCTCTCTCGCAGATATAGCCTGTGTGTACTTGTCTTGTGTTATCGTAAACGAGTCTCTTTTGGTTGAATCAAGGCCATCAATGTGAAGCCTTAACAATTTGTAGAACTCTTCTTTTTGTTCCATTGTCAACAATCTTTAGCAACAATTAAAATAGCCGGCTATAAGAATGTTGAAGGTCTGTGGAATACTGTTTTCGGAAGTCAAACTAACAGAGATATTTCACGAATTGTGTTCACTCTGAAGGAAAAAAAAGTTGTGATTGCTGTCTTCGTCTGGTCAGTGAAGGCAGTTGTAGTAGGTGAACAATATTTGCTGACATTCTCAATACATTTCCCACAAATGCACGTGCTCTGTAAACAACGTTAACAATGAGTTCATTCCGGTAAGATAGAACTGTGTTCATAATTGACAAAATCACCTACATTGCACACACACACACAAACGTTTTATTCCGATCGTCGTTTCTACCGGTAGAAACTCCGATCGTCGTCTCTACTGGTAGAAACGTCGTATATGTCACGGTAGAGACGAAGATCTGGTAGAAACGTCGTTTCTACCGGTAGAGACGAGGATCGTCGTTTCTACCAGTAGAGACGACGATCGGAGTTTCTACCGGTAGAAACGACGATCGGAATAAAACGTTTGTGTGTGTGTGTGTGCAATGTAGGTGATTTTGTCAATTATGAACACAGTTCTATCTTACCGGAATGAACTCATTTTTAACGTTGTTTACAGAGCACGTGCATTTGTGGGAAATGTATTGAGAATGTCAGCAAATATTGTTCACCTACTACAACTGCCTTCACTGACCAGACGAAGACAGCAATCACAACTTTTTTTTCCTTCAGAGTGAACACAATTCGTGAAATATCTCTGTTAGTTTGACTTCCGAAAACAGTATTCCACAGACCTTCAACATTCTTATAGCCGGCTATTTTAATTGTTGCTAAAGATTGTTGACAATGGAACAAAAAGAAGAGTTCTACAATATTAGTTTTGCTATATGAGTTGACTTTTACCAGCTGTTTTAAAGACTTGTGTATTAGTTGTGCTATGTGAGGTGACTTTTACCAGCTGTTTTAAAGACTCTTATACATGTATTAGTTGTGCTATGTGAGGTGACTTTTACCAGCTGTTTTTAAGGTCCTTGTCTACATTTTTATACCGAAATCGCCATTTGACCATTAAAATGCAGAGTCTATTATCTACAAATATCAACAATACACCCCCTTTAAATCAGGAAAGACGAAGCCAGTGTAGCCGTTTGAAAATTCATTGTAGTATTCCAGCGTTGTACTCATAGTAGGATATCCTTATTTGGAAAATGCCAAGCGCAAAACTCCTCTTAAATCCCGTGCATTTCGTGCGTTTAAAAAAAAAGCGTGGACAGCGCTCCAGTGTCAAACTGTTGCTGCACTTGTTTGGGCGTGGCTATAAGCACAGTGACATGAATTTGATTGGTCAGTATTTTTAGGCAAAGCACATGTTCTCAGCAAACAGAAAACAAAATATTGGAAGCGTGAGTCACGCTACCCAAAAATAAAATCTTTTTTTACATAAAAAAAATTTTCTATAACTTTTTCCCCATGGTTCATTCATCATTTGACATAATTTTGTATCGAAATCTAACCATAAGATTATTGAAAAAAAGCAATAATGTAGACGACCACCTTTAATGACAAGATCAAAGTTTCTCTCGCTTTTAACTCGCAACCATCTGTTTTAAAAACTCGTGTGTATTATTTCTTCGTTTCTACCGGTGGAAACGACGATCGTCGTCTCTACTGGTAGAAACGTCGTTTCTACCGGTAGAAACGACGTTTCTACCAGATCTTCGTCTCTACCGTGACATATATATACGACTTGTGTCTGTGTGTCTGTTCGCGATGCGCGGCCAAGGTTCTCGATGGATCTGTTTCAAATTTGGTGGCCATATTCAGGTACACCCGGGACACAACCTGGTCGATGAGATATTTCAACATGTGCTCTCAGCGCTGAACCGATTTTGGTTTTTCTCTGGATCCATTCCCAGTAACTCTTCCTTATCTTCGCCAGTGTTTTCAGCGTTTATCTCCCTTCCTTCGTGTGGCGTCAATTCATATTCCCGTTACTATTTTTAGAAGGTCACTGTCTACAACGCTCAATCCATATTCCCGTTACTATTTTTAGAAGGTCAACTCTTCTCCAGTGTTTTGCGCGTTTATCTCCCTTCGGCTCGACTTTTTCCCGGTGTCATGATTTCATCTTTCGCCTGTGTACATATTTCCCCCTCGATTTATACTCAAGACTGAAATGTTGTTTCCTGGTAAAATTAAGAAGTGAAATTATTTATGGACGAAAAGCATGTCAGTTTCTTGCATGTGAAGGAAATTGGTGGTAAAATGTAATAGATTTCACCCCCAAAATCGAATTCTTCGAAAACGTGTACTGAGTGGTTACGTCCCTTGAGTAAAAAGGAAAACATTTTGGGATGAATCAAATTTCTAAGTTAAATAAAACAAATTGGTTGGACAAATTTGGCACCATGAATTTAGGGTACACAAGGTCGTTCATCAGTACTATCGAAGGGTGGTTTTTTGTTCAGTGTGGAGTTCATACTAGATCAACGAGGCAGAGAAGCGAAATATCAACACGGCGAAAGATGAAAACGTCACACCGGCGCAGCCGAACCCGGCGAAACGGGTATTCATCTAGTATAACATATAAAATAAACTAACATAATCAAATATCAAATCGGAAATAAAGTTTTAAAAATGTTCGACTGAAATAGTTACTGTTCTCGAACGGTCGGCTAAAATGACTCAGCCATCGCCAGCGGTATTTAATTTATTGTGAGATTTTCACAATAAATGTTTGTTGCTCGCGCTTTAAAGCAAGCCGAACGCTCCTTCCAACCATTAACGCAACAGCGAATAGTTACTCATACAGATATAATCTTCTGTGCTTTTCTTTGGAATAAACATTGATACAGGTGAAGTGGCCGAAAAGCGACCACCAATAAGCACGCCGCTGACAGATGGCTGCTAAATGGGGGTCAAAAGATTGCTCCTTCAAGTTCCATCCAAACATTGCCTTCAAAGGTGTTCCGCCTCAACTTTTTATCACCAAACATCGATCTTTCTCTCCGTTGATTTCTCCCCCCGGGTTGATAGTGAGTCAGGGTCTATAGTGACCGCTACCCTCCTCGCAGACAAACACTACCCAACGGGGAACAATCTCTTGACCCTCGAGGCGGCGAGAACAGAAAGAAGTGCTCTCAACATTATCAATGCGCGTGCCTCTACTTGATAGCGCGCAAGGATTGAGCGCAACAGGTGCTAAATGGTGACGGAAGTGCAAAGTGCTGGTAATAAAAATGACGTCACGATGGCGTCACGTCACGTGCTGGTACCGCGGGGAAGTGTAAAAGGGTCAATTAAACTGACGATGGAAAACGCGGAACGGGCTCTTCAATGCTAATGGGAGGAGTAAGCTTGGTCATCAAAGGGCACCGCTTTTTGCGTTAGGTGGGAGCTAAGCGCAGGTAATTAGTGTGCAGTGAAAACAGAGTTACGGACCCCTTCGTGGGGCGCAACCACCACAAAGATATTAAGAAATAGTCTTTATCTCTGTTGGCGCAACCTTGCCATGATTTTCCGCACCGCACAGGAACTGGCCTGCGACGCTGAGACCCGCTGAGACAGTCTCTAGCAACAACGACAAACGACTCCACTTCAAACGTGCGCCGCTTCAAAGGGAGGACACTCCCTCAAGTCGTTCCTGCTGCGAGAGTTACATGCCTTGGGGCCATGGAGGCGCACGTGCACGTTCTCCCCGTGACGTAAGCCTGGACCGCAGAGCCTGATGGGATTGTTTGCTTGGGACAGCTTGGACAAACATGGCAAACAATGGACGAGAAGGCTGATTAGATTCAGCTTCCTCCCGGCTCCTGTCCCAGTCCTAACAATGTCCACTGTTGTCCGGGGCTGTGTGGGGGAACTGGACGCTGGGCGGTCAAGCCGAACGCTTTGATTTACGCAAGACGGATGTTCCTTTATCAGCAGCGAGGGAGGGGGACAGGGTAGGGCGATGCCGTTGAATGGAACCACCTTCGTCACTTGATGAACGATGAGGAAGGCGTCATTAGGGAGGTGTGATGGAAGAACAAGT
>NC_090254.1:28678319-28679577 GCF_037325665.1 Littorina saxatilis
CTTACACATACATGCACTCACACACACACACACACACACACCAACGCACACACACAGCATAACAAATATTTAAATACATAAAAAGAATTAAGTAAGCGTTTAAAACATATTTTACAAACAACAGTAGTACGTATATATATAGTGTTAAATATGTGAGACTACCCAATAAAAAATATTTAACTAGTGAGTTTATTAAAATGCTAGCAGATATAATCATATCATGAGGCAGGCGTGTGCTTTAGGTATTGTAAGCAGACTTGAAAAGGTTTTTGAAAGTGGAAGAGGTTTCACAGTGACGGATGGGGTGGGGAAGTTGATTCCAGAGAGTGGGAGCGGAAAAGGAGAAAGAACGGTCGCCAGTGGTTTTGGTTTTGGTGCGTGGGATGGAAAATATTCTGCTGTCAGTGGATGAGCGAAGCTGTCTGGATGGAGTGTAGCCTAAGGATGCAAGAGTTCAGAAAGATAGACAGGAAAGTGAGGATCAGTGAAACTTGGGGCAGTCTGTTCTCCCTCTGTCGTCTGCACGGACTTATGAGGCGAGAACGTGACCAGTGGCCTCATCTGGTTTAAACATAAGTTTATTTTAACAAAGGTTACAATCATGACATGTATACAAAGTTCACAGAAACAGCAACAAGCTAGAAGCTTATAGTGGTGTTCCTGCATGACAGTACAACATAAGGCGGTAACGGCTAAAAATGTGTCTCAATAAACCAAATCTATTAATAACGTAATGAACGTTGCATAATGATTATAAAGAAAGACAGTAAAGGAAGGAAGGAGGGAAAGAAGATGAATAAAAGAAGAGGGATGGGTAAGAGATGTGCAGAAGTTAAAGTTGTTGTCCGGCTTGTAGAGCATTTATTCTGATTTACCCAAAGCGGCCTGAACGTTTGATGAACGAGTGTACGGTGGAAAAAATTTTCCTGTTCAAATCTAAGGAATACTGTCTGTCTCCGTTTAAAAGGTGGGGGAGGTGAATTATGTGATTGGGGAGGGTATGTATAGTTTCTTGACGTGCTTCGCGATAATTTGGACAATCGAATATGAAGTGTTGTACGGATTCGGACGGGAATCCGCAGTCACAAGATGCATCTGTTGCAACGTGACGTCTCACTAGATCGTTATTAAGATCACTTATATATAACCTGAGCTTACAGTGAATTATTTGTGACATACGATCTCCAGAATAATCACTAAGTTTTATATAGTCTGGTAAAAAATTCCAGAGTTGTGTAGTAGATGGGAGAAGTGGCCT
>NC_090254.1:28679777-28712277 GCF_037325665.1 Littorina saxatilis
TAAACAAGTTTATTCAGTAAATTCCATTGGTACTATTACCGCATACATGAAATAAGGAACATGGAGCACAACAAGCTAAGCTTATGAGCGTACTCTTAAAAGCAAATGAAATTTGGCGGACGATTTTAATATAACAAATTTGAAATAATGTCAAAATAATAATGGTAAATTATGGTAGACAAACATGTAACAATAAAAGTGAAAACAAAACCAACAAAAAACAACAACAAAAAAACCAATGCTAAACTAACAACCGTACTCACACGCGCTCGCACACTCACTCGCACACACACGCATACAATGACTTCCACATGGTTGAAAATAGAATACTACCAGAACAAAGAAATGTAAACAGTACTGCACATGGTGGATGAGATAAATGCATTCATTATTCAAAACGTTTGCTTAATAAGATAAACCTGAATAACTGGTCAAATATCAATGCATTTTCGGTGTCTGACTTGTCTCTATTGCCATACAGAAAATCATCAGCGGTTAGCAAATCATAGTTGGGCAGTGTTGACAAGGTGACTTCACGTATTTGAAGAGATAAGGGGCAATGAAAAATATAGTGCTCCGCATTTTCAACAGGATAACCACAAGTGCATGACGGGTCTGGAATTAAATGTCTGTCAAATAGATCACTATTTAGATTGCTGATCCTCAATCTCAGTCTGCAATGGATAATTTCTGATTTTCGATCAGATGTGTATCTATACGAGGGAACAACAGTATCATCAGAACTAATACGTTTTTTAAATAACCCAATAGAATCAAGTTGTTTTACAGTATCTGGAAGCTCATTCCACAGGGAAGTCGAAGACAGAAAAAATGACTTTTTATACAATTCAGTTCGAGAGTGGGGAGTCTGTCTGTCAAGTGGTCTTCGTCTATGGTAAGGGTTCACAGAAGCAACGAGAGGAGGCAGACGTTCTAGTAAGTATGGTGGCACGCGTGCATTAACTAATTTGAAATACAAAATCAATTTGTGTCTTTTTCGCCTCTCCTTCAGTGTTGTAAATCCTGATTCATCGTACAATTTTTGGTGACTCGTGCCACGAACTGCACCTATAATGGTTCTTATGGCATCAAGATGCAAGTTTTCTAATAAAGTAGCTAATCTGTCAGAACAGTTATCCCAAATGACGTCAGAAAAATCAAAATGGGGAATAATAAAAGATTTATACATAAGTTCAAGTGCCTTTCGGCTAAGGCGATACTTATAGGACCGAAAACATGAGAGAAGAACACGTACTTTAGATATAATTGACTGAACATGTGATTCCCATTTGCAGTCGCTCTGAATCAGTACACCAAGATGTTTGTGAACGTGGTTTTCTCTCAGAACTGTTCCATCAAATACAAGAGGAAGGGTTTCAGGCATTCTATTTCCAGAAAAGGTCATCAAATCTGTTTTTAAATTATTGAAATTAACTTTCCATTTTTCCGCCCAGTGTGCAATTTTGGCTAAGTCTGCATTTAAGATCTGTGTCCGCGTGTTTGCATCATTTAGAGATAAATACAAACTGGTATCATCAGCAAAAAGTTTAATGACAGATTCGATATTAATGACAATATCGTTAATGTACACAAGGAACAACAAGGGCCCCAGAACAGAACCTTGGGGAACACCTGAACAAACACGTCCGTATGTCGATTTCCTGCCTTGGATAACAACGGCTTGTAACCTGCCTGTCAAATAATCTTCAAACCATTTTAATAAAACACCTCTTATGCCTATAGCATGTAATTTATGCAACAAACCCTTGTGCCACACTCTGTCGAAGGCTTTTGATATATCACAGAAAACAGCCTGAGTCGTCAACTGCTTATCTAAGGATTGACAAAAATCGTCATACATACTCAACAACTGAAAACTAGTTGAATCACCAGGAATAAACCCTGACTGAGAAACCGTTAATAAATCATTCTCTGTGAGATATCGAAAAACATGGGCTTGAACACATTTTTCCAATACTTTTCCAATGCAACTGAGTAATGAGATCGGACGATAGTTACTGCAGTGTTCTTTTTCACCTTTCTTATAAATGGGATTCACATGAGCTACTTTCCAAATTTTCGGAAACTTTCCCTCAGCCAACGATCTCTGGAAAAGGGTTGCAAGCGGATTTGAAATAATACAAGCAGCAAGTTTAAGAAGTTTATTGTGAACCAAATCAGGACCTACTGCTTTCCTAACATCGAGGTTGTTTAGAACAGCGTACACCATTTCGGTAGTTATCACGAGAGGACTAATGGAGATGGGCTCTTCTTCAACTGGTCGAACGTCATCATCATGACCTTGTATATGCGACTGTCGTAGAAATGCTTCATTAAAAATCTCGGCTTTGTCCTCTGCAGAGTAATACACAATTCCATTGCTTTCAATCGGCGGAATCTCATTTGTACTCATTCCTTTCTTTTTCAAAAAAGAGTTGACTACCTTCCACCAGTCTTTATTGCCAAAATTATGAGGTGACAATATTCTATTTTCTAGTTCCCTAATGTGCTCTTCTTTCCTTTTTCTTATAACATCAGTCAAATTATTTCTCAACCGTCGGAAAAGAGACCAGCACCATACAGTGTCCAGACGTTTGGCTAATGCGTGAATATATTGCTTTTTCCTAATCAACTTTTTGATTTCCTCGGTGATCCATACAGCATCGTGTCCGTTCATTGTCACTACCTTTACAGGCATACATTCTTTAGCTATCATCATTAACTTATCGGAAAACATTTCAGCGGCGTCATCAATGGATTCTAAATTGACTATATTATTCCAATCTACACTTTCCATATCTTGCAACAACTTGACAACATCGATTTTGGAATAATTATATAGTGTTCGTTTGAATGAACCACCCGACGGTAAGTCATAATTCAAATATACAAAAGGACACGAGTGGTCACTGCATACAGGTGGTAGAACACCAACTCTTTTTACCAAGTTAGGACACGGAGTTAATACCAGATCAATTATAGTTGACGAGGTATCGGTTATTCGAGTGGGTTCTGATATCAACTGAGATAAACTGTTTGTGTTCATTAATTCCCGCAGATGAAACGGGGGGTTAACAGTACAATCAGCGTTGAGATCACCAAAGATAATAAACTTATGTGGGGTATTCATGGCAAGTTGAACGGAATCGTTGATAAGAAGCCAATGGTCGACGGTTGCACTCGGTGGTCTATAAAACACACCAACGAGAAGAGTATCTTGACCCAACTTAGTCTCAATCCAGATCGCTTCCAAATCAGGTATACACAAGTCGATCCTCGGTTTGCAAATCAAATTACTATTTACATAAACGGCTACGCCGCCGTGGGAATCCCCGGGCCTATCACGTCTAACTGGAGGGTGGTAACCTTTTAAGCAGATGCAGTCTTGGTCAACTTTGTCCGACAGCCAGGTCTCAGATACAGTTATTATATCAAACTTCCCCAATTCGGCCTCAAGGAACGGTGTCTTATATTGAAGACTGCGAGTGTTTACATGAACAATAGAGATCCCATCCCCTCGGGTTGTGCTTGGTCCAGGATTAGGATGGATATCACCACACATAAACAACAATAAGCAAATTGCAATAGATATGGTTTGAGATGTAAAATTCACAGAATCAGCACAAAAAATGAGTGAGGTGGCATATTTCCACATCGAACCAGCAAAGTTCACAGCAATGTCGTAACAACATATTGGGTCGTTACGAGTAAGCTTCCGGGCAGGAAATAAAAACAAAAACAACGCAAGAGACAAGCCAGCACTACCACGAACGAGAATAATCATAAGCGACTGGATATTTCCCTTGTTAAGAAAAGATAGTTTATACACAGATAGCGCTGACGCACGGACTTTTGAGGCGAGAACGTGGCCTGGGCCTCATCTTTGGCCGTACTCAAGTCAGGGAGACTGTCTGAAGTACTAGATTCAGCTTATTGGACGTCTGAAGACGTTTTTATAAACTTTTACTTGCGCGACATTGCAAGTACGCAACAAGATGAGAGTTGAAGCAGATGTTGGCGGTCTTGTGTATCATAGTGATGCGGGAATGAGAGTGTGTGTGTGTGTGTGTGTGTGTGTGTGTGTGTGTGTGTGTGTGTGTGTGTGTGTGTGTGTGTGTGTGTGTGTGAAACAATACACCTATCAATGAAAAACGAAAACATTGTAATCATCCCACGTTTGCTTTCCCATCAAACCATTCCAATCTGCTTCCCCTCAAATCTAGGGAAGGATGACAAGCTGCGCCACCGCGGAACCCTCACAAATTTCCCCAGGCCAAGATGATTACTCGCACGTGGGTGCCAGACAGAAGGGGGCATGGTCTAACCCTTCCCGCCAAAATTGATGGGCGTGGCCAATCAGAGGATGATGCGCGTGACACGCGCCACAGACTCATCTGCGCATGCGCAGGCTCGTGAGAAAACCACGCCCATTTTTGAAAGTTTTTGGAATGTTTTGGGCTCGCAAAACACTGGAACAAGTCTAGTCGTGTGTGACCAGATGCAGAGAGACAAAAGAAATCGAGAAAAAGAGGGGGGGGGGGGGGTACACATTTGGAGGTGGTAGGGGATTGGATACTGAAAAGAATCGGGTTGAGTGGGGAAGGGTGCATGTGTGTGTATGGGTGTGTGTGTGAGAGGGGGGTGCAGGGGAGTGGAGGTGGGCGTGATGGAGGCTTGTGAACAGATAATTTCCCACGATCTTCGAAGCGTCAAGGTCTGTACTAAACATAATTGAAGGATGCAGTGATGTGGAATGACATTGTACACCACGACCGTGGCAATATATACATTTCATTACGGGGATAATAAGCCTCTTGTTTTTTTCATTTCAACGAAAGTCACTCTCCAATTGAAAACAAATGCATGTATTCGTTCGAACTGACGCGGATCGTTTCTAATCAATAATCAATTATTTGTGTTGTTTAAAAGTGAATGGATTATGGATTGGGGGTGGTGGTGGTGGGGAGGGGGGGTCAAGACAGTTATGGAGTCTGATAGAGTAAATGAAGCGACATGAATTATTCAAATTATACTAAGCGCAGAAACCGATGCAATAAAATCCATGTATTACATGTTCAATACATGATCAATTAAAAGACAACCTGCAATTCTAGTCGTTTCAAAGTCAACTAATGTTTAGTTCACAAAACCTGTCACTGATTCCAAACAGACCGAATACTCTCGGAGTGGGCACTGACCACACAAATTCACAGAATCCTTCAAGATCAAATAACTGCAGACTGAAATGACTTCCAAACCATAAATTATTCCAACTTTCTCACGGGTCTCGGGGTCCGGGGCATGGAGTCGACAGATGCCGTGTCCCTAACCACTCTCTTGTTCCAGATCAGATTCCACAAGTGGTTGTGTCCCTTTTGTGCCGCCATTTTTTTCACTGGCTCATGCGCAGTGGTGGCCGCACGAGCGTGTGAACGCGACCGCTCGTCTGCCCCGCGTGCTTCTCTATTCTCTATTCATGCATTCAGCAGTGGCCGAACATTAACTTTTTTTCCACTGACAGAGGCGCTTGCGAGGGATTATTTTGTTTTCCAGAGTTCTAAGATAATACGATGGAAAGTTATGATGCTACATGTGCGCACCAGAGAGGGATTAGGATATCCATGTCAGTGGGAACGGGAGACTAACGAACTTAAAATACACGTAAAAACCTAAAACAAATGAGATATGTTTTTATCAATTTTTTTTTAGAATGAAAGTCGATTGTTCATTTCAGGAGGGTTGGTTCCGCACAGCTCTCACTCTAATACACATGTCTTTTGCATGTATGCTTACTTTCCTTTATTTATCACATCATAAAATACACGTAGTAAAACTTTACGGCAAACATAAACACACGCACGCACACACACACGCACACGCACACGCACGCACGCACGCACGCACGCACGCACGCACGCACGCACGCACGCACACACGCACACACACACACACACACACACACACACACACACACACACATAACACACACACACACACACACAAAAAGACATACTCTTTTTTAACCCCGTTTTGTGTTTGTAAATATTCTGACTGATTTGACCTGCTGTCAGACGATGCAAAGTCCCTGCCGCATTCGAATGAAGAATATGAATCAAACCAAAGTAATATACCATGACTGAAAGTACAATGTTTTAGATCAGGTATGCTCACGGAAGAAATGTACTTCTCTTTATGCTGACATGTCAGTTACGCAGAAAAAGTCGGCTTACAATATTGTAACAAGCCTTTTTTTTTTTTATTAAGTGATTGGCGATATATTCAGGCGTGTGCTCTTTTAATACAAAAATAGATGACTTGACTGCCGAGAGGACAAAAAACAAAGTAAAATCAACAACAACAAAAAAACGAACAACAAAAACATGCAAACACTACGTCATTAACAGAAACAAATTTCGTCACGTTCAGACAATAGCAAAGTATTTTTGAAACATTCACTTGAACGGTTTACTGTGTTATGTGATTTACGAGTGCATATGTTTGTTTAATCATTTTTGTTCAGTTTTGTATGCGATGTTAAGAGGTTAGTCACTTGCACTTGAACACACTAGGTGTGTGTGTGTGTGTGTGTGTGTGTGTGTGTGTGTGTGTGTGTGTGAGGGTGGGTGGGTGTGCGTGCGCGCGTGAGAGCATGTGTGCGTGTGTGCGTGCGTGCATGCGTGCGTGCATGCATTCATGCGTACGTGTGTGTATGCGTGCTTGCGTGAGTACGCGCACGTGTTTGTATATGTGCGTCTGTGTATGATTACACGCTGTCTTCGTGCACACTGTCAAATCAAACTACAAATATCTATGGCCTGTTTTACAACTTTTCTCAATCCTCCTCCCCCACCATCAACCCCAGCTGGCGCACTCTGACCTGTTGACAGCGAGGGGGTCAGGGGTCAGACCACAAAGCGCCCCCATCTCATCTTCACGGCCAAAGGGAGAGCATTCCCACGGGTGCTGTCCGCCAGGGGGAGCTGTCTGACGGCACGTGCATATGATTAACCCTTTTAATCCAACAGTGCGTTTCTGCCCCGCTGCGCTCGCTCTGTGGGGAGTGCATTCCATCGGGGTACTTTTTCCCACCGAACTTGGCACCACCCCCCACCCCCGCCCCCTCCCCACGTCCTCCTTCTATCTCTCTCTTCTCTCTCTTTTTTTTTTTTTTACCAATGAAGAAAAGATAAAAAGAACACACACGGGTGAATCGGAACAAACAACAACAAGAACATGATAAGTAACAAATAAATAAATAATAAACAAATAAATAAATCGGTCAATAAACACATACAAATATTATATATTATATATTAATACAAAATACAAAAAAGATAACTTGAAATTATTCCTAAAATGAATGAATTGATAACAATGAATGAAAAAAACAGGATTTATAATAGAAACACACATTTTGTTGTGCTGTTGACTATGACATTGTAGTACAGAGACGGGGAAACACGAGGGACGACATGGTGTCAAGGCAAAACATGAAACAATTATTGACAATAAATAAAAAAAATTTCACTCCGGGGAGTGCATTCCATCGGGCTACTTTTTCCCACCGAATTTGACTCCCCCCCCCCCCCCCCTTCTCTCCATCCCCCCCCCCCCTGCCCTCTTTCCGAAAGAATAACAGGAGGAAGGGGTGGGGTGGATAGGTGGAGAGAAAGCAAAAGAAGGATACAAGGAGACTATTTTGTGCGCTAGCTTGTTTCTTTGTCTGATGGTTGTTATTTATATTGTCAACAATTGTTGTCAATAACATCACGATTATTCGTGTTTCAGTTGTTGTGCTCCTTTTGATGATAACCGTATTTCTTGGCATTGTCAATTACTGAATAAACTGTTATGTAAACCAAGAACAGTTAGAATGCGTAAATAACTGGGAGTAAGAAAGGGAATGAAATAACCATTATAAATGATATAAAAAAAAAACAAGCAAGAAAGGTTAACCTTTTGGAACGTTTAATTCAGGACAAACAACACGTTTACAAGAACCTCACCAAAGCGGCCTGGCATTAGAATGGACAAGCAAGAGACACGACAGAAAATATTTTTTTGTAGCTTTGACTTATCTCCGCATGTGCCCAAGATGTGACTTTACTACAAATAAACAAATAAATAGATAAATAAAAAAATAAAAAATAAATATATAGATTCATTTACAAAAACTGCGAATGTGATGAAAAAACATTTCTGTTGCCAAAAATGGACATAGTTTGCAAAAAGGAAAATGTTGTACACGTGTTTTAGTGTCGTGTTGCTTCCTTCTTCCTCGTCTTCTTTATTATGATCTTTTCTCAATGGTCTCCCCTGCTGGTATCCTTTGGCCAAATTGTTTTGTCTTCAATCATCTCTGTGTATTTACATTCGAAATAAGTTTGCTAAATATATATGTCCACCTTACTGTGTATTTTTGCTTTGTGAAACTTTAAAAGATGTGTAAGCATATGTTTGACCACGCGCGGGTCAAAATGTCACCTTTATACATATTTTTCGAAATTGCAATTAAATGAAAATGTTGAAGATGTGAGACATGTGCAACGAGAGTAAGTGAGAGTTATGCGGAGTTTTTGTGTGAAAGTGTTGACAGTAAATAACGGCGAAGGCAGTGTCCCAAAACAAGACTCATATTCATCTTCATTACTTTGGTACCTGTGAAAACAAAAGTGTAATATTACGTCTATATCTTCCTGGCCTCCTTGAACCTGTATCACTTCGTCGACAGCAACCTCCCCCCCCCCCCCCCGATCCCCGAACCCCCCACCCCTTTCCTGAACCTTATCAAGCAGTTTCATTCCTCGCATACACAGTCTCTCTTGTGAATTGCCTGTTTCCCATCATAAAACACAGCTATCACCAAATGTTATCACTGGCTTCCTCTCGGGTGGGGGGCAGTATGAAATTAGCACCAAGCCTCGACATTTTGTCGGCAGCCATGGAGGTAGAGATAAGAGTTGGTGAGGTGGATGAACTGAGGCCCGCAGTGCTGAAAAATACAGTGAAACTTATAATAGGCTGTAAGTTTATGCAAAAACTAAATGTAAGTATACATTTCTGGGGCATATTATTAATGAAAACTGCTGCTGATGGTTTTTTTTTTCTAGATCTCTCACTAACCCTAATTCCTTTTCGTCGACAACAATGTTGGTAGTGATACGACTTGGTGAGATGGATGAATTGGGACCACAGTGCTGAACACACACACACACACACACACACACACACACACACACACACACACACACACACACACACACACATATATATGTATATATATATATATATATTAACCACTTGTGACCACTTTGGGCTACCATACTTTCTGAAGGAGGCGCACGTGCGGTAACCTAATCTCTCGCACCGTACCGTGCGTATAGTGATAAGATCTGCATCGCTCTTGTTCTCCCTCAGTTCTGTGTTTTGTCCGGCGGGTTCTCTTTATCTTGTGAGAGTTTACTGCACAACCCGCTCTGAACGGCACAAATAACGAGTTTGTTTGTTTGTTTGTTTAACGCCCAGCCGACCACGAAGGGCCATATCAGGGCGGTGCTGCTTTGACATATAACGTGCGCCACACACAAGACAGAAGTCGCAGCACAGGCTTCATGTCTCACCCAGTCACATTATTCTGACACCGGACCAACCAGTCCTAGCACTAACCCCATAATGCCAGACGCCAGGCGGAGCAGCCACTAGATTGCCAATTTTAAAGTCTTAGGTATGACCCGGCCGGGGTTCGAACCCACGACCTCCCGATCACGGGGCGGACGCCTTACCACTGTCTAGACCAGCCGTGCCGGTAAATAACGAGTGTTCGACCTGGTTGAACAAAAATCAAAAAAGAAACGAAGAACATTTATTCAGTTGACTCATTATTTTGTAAAAGCGGTTTCTGAATAAGCACGAAATTGATTGGCCAAGTCTTCGCGAAGTCTTTTTAACACAAATCAGTGCCAAAGTTTCGTGCAGCCAGCTTTGTGAAGGGGCAAAATACAAGGGGCATAATACAAGGGGCAAAATACAAGGGGCATAATACAAGGGGCATAATACAAGGGGGGAAATACAAGGGGCATAATACAAGGAGCAAAATACAAGGGGCATAATACAAGGGGCAAAATACAAGGGGCATAATACAAGGGGTATGATACAAGGGGCAAAATACAAGGGGCATAATACACTGAAGCGAACGCTCATATGGGCGTGGCATAAAAGAAAAAGCAAATTAGCCCGGATAGTTGTGATGTTGGACGTTAGAATACTGATAATACCATGACAACACACTCAGAATTATGGACACGTTGAGTTATTGACTGATACTTTCAGCACAGCGTTATTCACATACCAAAAAGAGCAACATGTGCAGTGTGTACTGAACGTCCTGTAATAACTGCCACACTCGTCTTCTCACGTCTGCCATAACTGTGTCGGTGCTTATAGTGTACGTGCCGTGACTAAATCGTGTCATCGTGTTCAAAAGGAAAATACAATTTTGTCTGATTGTGCTCCCTTTTTCAACATCCGAATCGTCGAAGCAGGTACGCCTGTTCTCTCGACAACTGTTAATTCCTCCCAAGCTGGCTATTTTAACCATAACCGATTCCCACGCGGCAGGAGCGGAGATGGGGTGAAAGTGGGGAGAAAAAGGGGGGGGGGGGGGGGGGGCTTTCGCCCACAAAGGGACTATTCATGAGAGTGGCCAGGGGAGACTCAGGAGACTCAGTAGAGGTCTTTAGATCGAGAAGTGTGACCATTACCTGGGCTCGCCTCACCTGGGCCCTTTCAATCACAGGTACAAGTGGCTACACCCCTGGGCAGTTTTACCTGTAGAGTCTACACAGTGGTCCTTGTTGCGTAAAATGTTTGCTCTTCGCGTACCGTTAGATGCGTTAACTGGAAGTATCGGAGAGGTGAAGAGATTCAAATCCCGAGTGAAAATGGTGGCCTGAAGGGTCGCCAAAAGAAACATAAGAGAACGATTTTCAAAACGTGGACAGACTTGAATTCTTGCAGCTTGAAACAGGAGTGAGTCCAAAACTGTGAAGATGTTTGAACTTCGCCGATGGTTTCATTGCTAGACTGAAAAAATCGATTGTACACACTGCGGTGCTGAAAAAAAGTCAACAGAAAAGGGACGAAGAAGCTAGTGAAGACAAAAAATCGCCATAATAACCACAAACAAGAACAAGAAAAAGGACAAGAAGAACAAAAAAAAGTGACGACGGCGACAATAACGACAAAAACTACAACAACGACGACAACGACTGGCAGTCAGTTTTGTTTTAATTTTGTCATGTATATCTGTCTTTTTGACTCAAGGAAAGAAAAAAAGACCACAAACCACAAGAGGAAAAGAAAAACAAAATAAAGAGAGAGAGAAAGAGAGAGAGAGCGAGAGAGAGAGAGAGAGAGACAGACAGACAGACAGACAGACAGACAGACAGACAGACAGACAGACAGACAGACAGAGACAGACAGACAGACAGACAGACAGAGACAGACAGACAGACAGAGAGGGAGAGACAGACAGACAGACAGGCAGACAGTCAAGACAGACAGACACAGAGAGAGAGACAGACAGACAGACAGACAGACAGGCAGACAGACAGACTGAGACAGCGGTGGTGATTTTACACAAGCGAAGACTACAAGTAGGCCTACAAAGGAGCGAAGAAGGCCATAAAACAAACACCTGACACAACAGAATAGATACAGCCCATTTCCCTAAACACTCACATTCACCCCCCCCCCCCCCCCCCACCCTCACCCTCAACTGAAAGACTGAAAGATATCATAATCACCACAACACGACCTCTGACACGCTCGCACCACACCTTCACCTTATCTGACTTACCTTGACGTGTCGCACCTCAGGTGAATGCTAATTAATGAGCTTACACCTTGGCACACGTGCAGCCCGCTAATTGGCACGCGGAGGGCGAGCCAAGTGGCCCTCGAGAAGACAAGAATGGCCGGAGAGGAGGGCAATTCGGGAAGGAGGAGGAACAGGTTGTTGAAGACACTTTCCCACGCGTGTCAAGGTGTTGAGGAAGTCGGTCTCACTCTCTCTTTCTCGGTCTGTTTGCTTCGTGACCTAGCCCTGTTAGGCCCTGTGGAGACAGTAACAAACAAACATTCGACGTCGTCGTTGAATTTTGGCGTAACTCGATTCTTGGCGATTTTGATGTTTTAGTGCTTTAGACTAAGTAAATCATTCTCCATGAGAAATATTCTCTTAGATACGATTGGCAATAGATGATTTAACATCATTACATTTAGTCAAGTTTTGACTAAATGTTTTAACGTAGAGGGGGGAATCGAGACGAGGGCTAGTGGAAACTTGCATTCTCCCAGTAAGGTCATATATTGTAATACGTTGCAAGCCCCTGGAGCAATTTTTTGATCAGTGCTTTTGTGAACAAGAAACAATTAACAAGTGGCTCTATCCCATCTCCCCCCTTTCCCCGTCGCGATATAACCTTGAACGGTTGAAAACGACGTTAAACACCAAATAAAGAAAGAAAGAGACGAGGGTGTGGTGGACTGGGTGGCCGAGTGGTAACGCACTTGCGCTCGGAAGCGAGAGGTTGCGAGTTCGACCCTGGGTCAGGGCGTTAGCAATTTTCTCCCCCCTTTCCTAACCTTGGTGGTGGGTTCAAGTGCTAGTCTTTCGGATGAGACAAAAAATCGAGGTCCCTTCGTGTACACTACATTGGGGTGTGCACGTTAAAGATCCCACGATTGACAAAGGGGTCTTTCCTGGCAAAATTGTATAGGCATAGATAAAAATGTCCACCAAAATACCCGTGTGACTTAATAATAATAATAATAAATGAGCATTTATATAGCGCAACATCATAACTTTACAATTATGCTCTTTGCGCTTGACATATTTAAAATTAAAACACAGTTATACAAGCATTTACATCTACATTCATAGTCAACAACGCTTAATTAAAAGCATACACCATCAAACATACATTACAACAGATTCTTCCACTAACTAAGTAATAAAAACATGAATAAAATAGGTAGTAAAAAACAAGGAAATACCAGCTGAATACCCTTAATCATAGGCCGGGAAAAGTAGGGTATGCGCCGAAATGGCTGAGATCTGCTGGCCGTTGTGAATGCGTGATGTATTGTGTAAAACAATTCCATCTCACACGGCATAAATAAATCCCTGCGCCTTGAATATGTGCGCGATATAAATTGCATAAAATAAAATAAATAAATAAATCCCTGCGCTTAGAACTGTACCCACGGAATACGCGCGATATAAGCCTCATATTGATTGATTGATTGATTGATGTGTGTGTGTGTGTGTGTGTGTGTGTGTGTGTGTGTGTGTGTGTGTGTGTGTGTGTGTGTGTGTGTAGAGCGATTTAGAGAAAACTACTAAACCGATCTTCATGAAATTTTACATGGGAGTTCCTGGGTATGATATCCCCAGATTTTTTTTCATTTTTTTGATAAATGTCTTTGATTACGTCATATCCGGCTTTTCGTGAAAGTTGAGGCGGCACTGTCACGCTCTCATTTTTCAACCAAATTGGTTGAAATTTTGGACAAGTAATCTTCGACGACGCCCGGACTTTGGTATTGCATTTCAGCTTGGAGGCTTACAAATAAATGAATGAGTTTGCTCATTAAAGTTGTCATTAAAATCGATTTTTTGCAAACAGACTTAAAATTGATTGCATCGTATTCTTCATGACATTCTGAATCTAAAAATATATACATATGTCATGTTTACTCTTAAAATGTGATCACAATTAACGAAAATAGATTAATTAGTCTTACGATTAAAATTCAAGAAATCGATCCAAAAATGATTGCATCTTATTCTTTATCGTTTCCTGATTCCAAAAACATATAGATATGATAGGTTGGATTCAAAACAAGCTCAGAAAGTTAACATGAATACAAAAAAGCGCGCTTTCCTGCTTAGCACAATACGCTACCGCGCTATTCTGGCGTGTGCATATCACTGCGTTTTGCACGTGGGAGGTGAGCTATTTCCTTCTCGCGGGGATTGACGAAGTTGTACTGTCTTGGTGAAAAAAATACAGTGCGTTCAGTTTCATTTTGTGAGTTCGACAGCTTGACTAAATGTAGTAATTTCGCCTTACGCGACTTGTTTTTATCTTTCTACCCATACTAGGAACGAATATAAACACTATTTCATAATAATCTGTTTTGCCCTTAATCTGAAAAGCTGTCTGAAACGAGTTACACCAAAATCGCACGACGACGTCCAATGTGCATTTTACCGTCTCCACAGGGCGAAACTCTACGTCGTTTACAGGTGTTTAATTTGGGGGTCGAGTAACATGTCTCATCACCAATATAATACAATGTCATGGTGACTTGCAGTACTTGCAGGGTCACAGGTTCGATTCCAGGCTGAGACTCAAAGACGGTATCCATGTCCCATACTCTTGTCACCGCCGTGGCACGTAAAAGACCTCGGTCATTCTGCAACAAGCTCACGTGGCTAATCACACAAAAACAGGCATACACCCGGGTAGCGCGACTCTTGTTGCTGCACGTTTTGCACAAGCAGACAGACAGCGAAGAGACACATTTGCAGACCACATAAAGGCACCAATCTCTGTCCCTTGTCTCAGACTCTGTCTGTCTGCCTCCCTTCTCTGTCTCCCCTATCTGTCTGTTTCTCCTGTATGTCTGTTTGTTTGTCGGTCTGTATGCAAGCCTCTCTCTCTCTCTCTCTCTTTCTCTCTCTCTCTCTCTCTTTCTCTCTCTCTTCTCTCACTCTCTCTCTCTCTCTCTCTCTCTCTCTCTCTCTCTTTCTTTCTCCCCCTCTTTCTCTCATCGCCTCTCCCCCCCCCTCTCTCTCTCTCTCTCTCTCTCTCTTTCTTTCTTTCTCCCTCTCTCTCTCTCTTCGCCTCTTCCCACCTCCCCCCTCTCTCTTAGTCTCTCTCTTCGCCTCTTCCCCCCCTCTCTCTCTCTCTCTCTCTCTTTCTTTCTTTCTCCCCCTCTGTCTCTCTTCGCCTCTTCCCCCCTCTCTCTCTCTCTCTCTCTCTTCGCCACTTCCCCCCCCCTCTCTCTCTCTCTCTCTGTCTCTCTCTCTCTCTCTCTCTCTCTCTCTCTCTTTCTTTCTCCCCCTCTCTCTCTCTTCGCCTCTTCCCCCCCTCTCTCTCTCTCTCTTTCTTCGCCTCTTTCCCCCTCTCTCTTTCTCTCTCTCTCTCTCTTCGCCACTTCCCCCCCCCTCTCTCTCTCTCTCTCTCTTTACCTCTCCCCTCTCTCTCTCTCTCTCTCTCTCTGCCTCTTCCCCCCCCCCTCTCTCTCTATCTCTCTCTCTCTCTCTCTTCGCCACTTCTCCCCTCTCTCTCTCTCTCTCTCTCTCTCTCTTTCTTTCTCCCCTTCTCTCTCTCTTTCTCTCTTTCTTTCTCCCCCCCCCTCTCTCTCTCTCTCTTCGCCACTTCCCTCTCTCTCTCCCTCTCTCTCTATCTCTTTCTTTCTCCCTCTCTCTCTCTCTCTCTCTCTTTTTCTCTCTCTCTCTCTCTCTCTCTCTTTCTCCATACAATGTATTTCTGTATTTTGATATGATTCAATCTATATTTTGTACGTGCGTCCGTCTTTACGTGTTGTATAAAGGACAGGTTGGAAGAATAGGCTTTGCCTAAAACCTTTATCCTTTTGAAATAAAGTTCTGAGTCTGAGTCTGAGTCTCTCTCTCTCTTCGCCTCTTCCCCCCCCCCCCTTTCTCTCTCTCTCTCTCTCTCTCTCTCTCTCTCTCTCTCTCTCTCTCGTGCTTTACATCCAATCTAGAACAAGCAAATTAATGTTTGATTCATGCCTGCATAAATAATATGCAATATTCCCCGAACAGAAATTATTTCTATAAACGTGCAAAGTTTTAAAAACTTCTCCGAAAACCCCCCAACTCATGGAATGAAGAGTATGAGTAATCCTTTTTTGTTATATTGCTGACAGGCACGGGCAGAGGGCGGGGTCGCATTGAAACAACACTAACAGATACAGACGTAAACTTTCCCCACACTCCAGTAAAATAGATGTGACTCACTGACTGCATCATTCACTTCTTTCAATGGTAGACATACGGTTGAGGAAAAATAAAGAAAAAACAAGAAAAAAAAGTCACATCCGCAACTCATCACAGGCACAAGAGTTCTTAGCGGTTTGCCGTACAGTTAACATTCATTTGTTCTTAATGGGATTATCATAGTTGCAAGACAGAGGTAGATCTTTGTTCATAATCGACGTGTGTTTTTGCAGACGTAACATTACAGGACAGGTTTCGAAAGTACGAACGTCAGAATACGACAATAGAGACTTTGATTTTAACAAGACATCATTCAGTAATGTATTATGCCAAGATGAATCCATGTCATCAACAAAAGGAACACAAGGCGTGAAATACTTAAAACCAGGGCTCCTATGGACAAACACTTGAAGGCGGACCTTAGTTTCAGCTTGTGAATAAATAAGTAAAAAGTAAATACATGTGGATAAAAAACAAACCAAGGCCAAAGTGTTGATGCTGTCCCAGACATTTTGTGTGCAACATGTTTGGAGTAAATAAGCACTGTTACTTTCACGTTTGGTCCTCGCGATACATTCTGTTCGAGTCTATCCATTTTAAATACAAAGGGACTCTACCTGAGCTGAGATTTAATTAACTTAATGTGTTCATTATTTAGGTCGATGTACTAGTGAATGTGTCGTTTTGTCTTTGATCATGAAACGTTCAAGTATTTAACCTTGTGTGTGTGTGTGTGTGTGTGTGTGCGTGCGTGCGTGTGTGCGTGCGTGCGTGTGTGCGTGCGTGCGTGTGTGTGTACGTGTGTGTGCTCGCGTTTCTTTTATCCCCAATTGACTTGGGAATAAGAATGCGCGCAAATTAGTTTTCTCCTACGCCTGTTCTCCCACAAAACCAACGGCTCACACACTACTCTGCTTTGGAAACACCGCAGGAGAATAACTGAGAACAAAGAACTATGTGAAGCGTGTGTGTGTGTGTGTGAGGGGGGGGGGGGGGGGAATTGGATGGTGAGAAAAACGGGTAGAAAAAAAAAGAGTTGTGGTGGTGTGCGGGTGGGTAGGGGGTTGGGGGGGGGGGGGGGGGGGAGTGGGGTAGGGGCGGACCGTAACCGGATCACTTGTGGTCACGGCTGGTTGATACGTGTGGGAACGTGGGAGAAGCTGAGAAAATTACTGAAGCGTTCAACTACCTGTTGAGAGACTTACAAAGTATGGCCAGCGGTTCGTGTCAATGGAGCGTGATGCAGAGAAAAAAATCAAATCAAATCAAATTAAATCAAATTTCCAACTTGTACTTACGAGGGTTGGGGCATAAGCATACAAACGAGGTTTTTCCAACAAGCCCTTGGTCGGAGGGGAACTAATCTAATCACAATCATCTAAAAACGAATATTTTGCATAGGAAAAAAGGCGCAAAAATATGAGGGGGTGAAAGGAGGGAGAGGGAGGGTGGGGCGGGCAGAGAGAGAGAGAGATAGTGTGAAAGAGAGAGTCAGTACGTGTGCATGTTTGTGTGTGTGTGTGTGTTTGTGTGTGTGTGTGTGTGTGTGTGTGTGTGTGTGTGTGTGTCTGTGACTTGTAGTGTGTCACGCGATTTTCTGTCGCACTTGTGGATGTCGCTATGGTGGGGTGTCGCGCTTTTTGATCCAACGCTACTGACAAGGCACCTTTCAAACACCGTATTTTCGTTATGATGTTAGAGACATCCCAGTTGTAACACCTGTTTGTAGGTTTGCATTCAACTTATCACCCACATTTTCTTCTCTTGCTTTGTTTCTTCTTAAAGTCAGAAATGATTAATAATAGATGCACTCAAATGCCTCACCACATCATTTGCAACATACAATAACTGCATGCCTAATGCAGCAAACATAGCGAAGAGATCATGTATTCTTTAGACCAATTATTCTTGCCTTGTTCCCCCAAAAAACAAACACAAAACAAACACACAACAAACACAACAAAACAACAACAACAAAACAACAACAGCAACGACGACATAAATTACAACAAGAACAAGAACATCAACAATAACAACAACAACAACAAACAACAGCAACAGCAACAGCAGCAGCAGCAGCAGCAGCAACAACAACAACAACAACAACAACAACAACAACAACAACAACAACAACAACAACAACAACAACAACAACAACACATTAAAATAACTACAACAACAACAACAACACATTAAAATAACCTTCCAAGTTTCATTGGCAGTTGTGCCACCGGGTTAAAACACCAGAAGAAAAAAACACACATGTTCTATTCAGAACGTACGTCAACAATAATCTACACATATGTATCTCTTGTTGTTATCTTGCTGTGAAGACACCAGCATAAGCTGTCGACTTGTTATTTTTTTTTTTATATAGGTTATGAATGCCTTGAACATGTAAAATGATAAGATGGTGTTTAAACCGGTCTACACATTAATCATATATTTATTCAAAGTGGAATACGTCCAACCCTGTTCGCACCAAATCCTGGTTACACGTACAGGCATTGCATTCCTCCGTCCAGTCAACGATCTTGCTACTTGTTTTGTGAAAATGTATTATTATTGTAGTGCAATGAGTTATTCATTGATATGTGTGTGATTGCACTGTAAATGATGTTATATTATTGTTTTTCCCCCAATGATTATGCTGCGCTTTGAGTAGGATTTAAACCATGAATATACGCGCTTTATAAATATTATGCATTGGGACTGGGTGGCCGAGTGGTAACGCACTTGCGCTCGGAATCGAGAGGTTGCGTGTTCAGGCCTGGGTCAGGCCGCAATTTTCTCCCCCCTTTCCTAACCTAGGTGGTGGGTTCAAGTGCTAGTCTTTCGGATGAGACGAAAAACCGAGGTCCCTTCGTGTACACTACATTGGGGTGTGCACGTTAAAGATCCCACGATTGACAAAAGGGTCTTTCCTGGCAAAATTGAAAAGGCATAGCTAAAAATGTCCACCAAATACCCGTGTGACTTGGAATAAAGGCCGTGAAAGGTGAATGCTCGCCCTAATAGGCTTGAGGTTTGCTGGCCGATGTGAATGCGTGATATATTGTGTAAAAAATTCCATCTCACACGGCAGAAATTAATATGTAAATCGCCGTGAGCTCTTGTGAGAAACGGCGATTAATAAATGTCCATTATTATTATTTATTATTAGTATTAGTAGTATTACTGCTACGAGATCTTTGTACCCTTGTGCTTCTGGTCGAAGGGAGGTAAGTCATGCTAGTAAGTGCGGGTCAACAAACCGAGAAGCAAGGTGGTCCAAGGGAAGAAACTCAACACAACATGCATATGTATTTGACAGAGTTGCTTCCCTTGACATGAAGTGAAGGCCTTTCAGTGTTGCCTTGACAAATCAGCAGGGACTTTCCTGTAAAACATTATGTAAAGGTACATTCCTTCTCGTGTCACCCAAGATATCAGCGTCTCAGCCACCACAGAATTATCCGGCCAGTACCGACTTAACATGGAATTGAGATAGGGAGAGAGAGAGAGAGAGACGCTTGACGCTTTGACAGTTTGTCTTCAGCTAATAAAGCCATATCGACAAAACAGTGGTAATACACGCAATTCAAAATGAACATATTTACATGAAATATTAGAAATGAACGTATTTACACGAACTATTTACATACTTTCTCTAGCACGGTATCCTTGCCAGGTAATGTACATAGTTTTTATTGAACAGTTCCGCTCGAAGGCACATTGTTTACTTCACTGATATTTCCTCTACATCATTGAATAACCCGCTGCATCTGTCTCGAAAAAGTTTTAGCCCATGTAAATGGTACAGGCTTTGATGAAAGTCAGAAGAGAAAGTCGTGCATCATTGATCTCTTTAAAATAATGTCTGTTTTGCACAGGTCGCCAGGTGTAGATGGTACTGAGAACTGTCTTTTCTTTATCTAGCAGGTACCTATCGTCCTGCTTGAAAAACCAGTGTCCGACGGCATGTTTCCCGTGGTCTTTCTCTACAAGAGCACAGTCCAAAACCAATACAATGTCGTCAGACTCCAGCAGGAGGTGTTTCTTGTCATGTCGCGAGTCTAACACTACTTTTCGAAAAGCGTTGTTTCTGCCGGAGTCCTTCAGTCTTCGTTGTAGTGACCTGTCTTTGATGCTACCTAAAGTGTCTTGTATGTTGTCCAGGTCATAACCAGAATTTTCAGCCAACGAAAGCTGTTTCGCCAGTGTCAGTGCATTCAGGCAAAGGAATGTTGGTGTCCGTGCTCCCATTGTCGTGGTCATGATTTGCACGTGCAGATGGAGACAGGGGTGTGTCGCTCTCCAATGTCACATTTTCTTGTCCGTGTAGGCCTACTTCATCAGTTGATTCGATAGTCTGTTTTAATGATGGTGGCGAAACAAAATGTGATGGTGAAAATGAACTCGCCTCTCTTTCCGCAACGTGAGGTGTTTCGTGTCGTTGCTGGGCTCGTTTTCGGTCCCGTCGAAGCTGGCTTGGTGGTTTCCGTCTGTACGAGTTTGTGTACTGTTGTTGTTGGTCGCCATTTTGGGGTGGGCTGGTTGGAGACAGTCGGACAACAATGTTTGTGTTGTCCTTTTCAGCAAAGCACTTCCAGGACGTCAGTGTGTTCTCTGCCAGCAGGATGCTGAATAGGTTTTCCAAAGCTGTTGGGAAGCCAACAACTGGAGACATGATGGAGTTTTAGCTCAAAAACTTTCGAAAAAAAAGGTACATATATATATATATATATATATATCTGTAATGATTGTAAAGGATCTGCCATCCATTCTCTTACCTCCCTCCCCAAACCTCAAACACACCACACCCATCCACATCCATCCTCTACCACCTTTGTCTTCATCCTCAGGCCTAAACAATAAATCGATGATACTGAATGTAAAAAGTAACACATCTGTAAGGTAACATTATACATGGTAAGCTCTGCCCAATCCTTCTACTCCCACCCCACCCCAACAAGCACATCACCCTTATTGCCATCATTGCCCCTTCCTCTCCCTCCCTAACTCCCCCCCCCCCCCCCCCCGCCAAGCCAACCCAGCGCTATGTTCTGTGACAGGTAAAGTCATGGTTTCACCTCCAGTTACCCGGGCGGTGTCCGTGTCACAGAGGGTGGACACTAACTCAAGTCACAGCACAATTCCAGCATTGCGGCTGACGCCTTTGTATTTTTTATTTGCTCGGGGTTAGTGTTCTCACTGGTTCCTTATCTTGTGTGAGAGGTGGCAACATAAGATGACCAAATGGTTGTGGGCTTTGCGTTACGTTTACATGTGGGACTGTATTGGTTGTTTAAAGGCACTGTCCTTCTGGTGGGACTGTATTGGTTGTTTAAAGGCACTGTCCTTCTGGTGGGACTGTATTGGTTGTTTAAAGGCACTGTCCTTCTGGTGGGACTGTATTGGTTGTTTAAAGGCACTGTCCTTCTGGTGGGACTGTATTGGTTGTTTAAAGGCACTGTCCTTCTGGTGGGACTGTATTGGTTGTTTAAAGGCACTGTCCTTCTGGTGGGACTGTATTGGTTGTTTAAAGGCACTGTCCTTCTGGTGGGACTGTATTGGTTGTTTAAAGGCACTGTCCTTCTGGTGGGACTGTATTGGTTGTTTAAAGGCACTGTCCTTCTGGTGTGACTGTATTGGTTGTTTAAAGGCACTGTCCTTCTGGTGGGACTGTATTGGTTGTTTAAAGGCACTGTCCTTCTGGTGGGACTGTATTGGTTGTTTAAAGGCACTGTCCTTCTGGTGTGACTGTATTGGTTGTTTAAAGGCACTGTCCTTCTGGTGGGACTGTATTGGTTGTTTAAAGGCACTGTCCTTCTGGTGGGACTGTATTGGTTGTTTAAAGGCACTGTCCTTCTGGTGGGACTGTATTGGTTGTTTAAAGGCACTGTCCTTCTGGTGGGACTGTATTGGTTGTTTAAAGGCACTGTCCTTCTGGTGGGACGGTATTGGTTGTTTAAAGGCACTGTCCTTCTGGTGGGACTGTATTGGTTGTTTAAAGGCACTGTCCTTCTGGTGGGACTGTATTGGTTGTTTAAACGCACTGTCCTTCTGGTGGGACTGTATTGGTTGTTTAAAGGCACTGTCCTTCTGGTGTGACTGTATTGGTTGTTTAAAGGCACTGTCCTTCTGGTGGGACTGTATTGGTTGTTTAAAGGCACTGTCCTTCTGGTGGGACTGTATTGGTTGTTTAAAGGCACTGTCCTTCTGGTGGGACTGTATTGGTTGTTTAAAGGCACTGTCCTTCTGGTGGGACTGTATTGGTTGTTTAAAGGCACTGTCCTTCTGGTGGGACTGTATTGGTTGTTTAAAGGCACTGTCCTTCTGGTGGGACTGTATTGGTTGTTTAAAGGCACTGTCCTTCTGGTGGGACTGTATTGGTTGTTTAAAGGCACTGTCCTTCTGGTGTGCTGAGCAACGTGGATCCCACCACACATCAGTTCAGTTACTTCACACACGATAAGAGAAGAAAGGATTTGTATCTTTTTTCCCTTTAATGCTAAATCTTTACAGCATCTAGGAATCTTGCCACCCACCCCCCCCCCCCCCACCCCCCCTCCCTCGACCTATCCCTGCCTGGCCAACCCCTGTACCTCTACCTCATTTTTGGGAGCCCCGCCCTCTCATACACTAATTCCAGCCCAAAGATCTGAGGTGGTTCACATTATATTTTTCACGGGAAGGAATGCACATTTAATTTACATGTAACCGTATAAGCGTTGGTGTCAAAAGAAAGGAAAGGTCTAGCTCTACAAAGACATTCATCGAGACCCTTTCACAAAGCTTTCTGCAATGTAGGCTTACAGTAAAGGACTGTAATGGACACCGGTAACAAATTTCCTTTCCAATGACACAGTGACAGAAGTATTTAAAGAACCCTGACTGACAACTAAATAAAACGCTTCATGGCAAAACTTCCCCACCCGACCCCAAGCAACAACAAAAAAAAAAAAAAAGAAAAAAAAAAAAAAAAAAAAGGCCTATTACTAAGCAAACAAAGAAACGGTCACGTGCTGGCAACTGAGACGCAAAATTAGTACTTATGTTTAAAGGGACAGTGCATGAGTCACAGCATTGCTGAAGCAATGATTTGTCTTTTTGTTACAGATTTCGATATAAACAGTCAAACGCTTTACACAACTGGCCCAGATGCCTACACATACCTTTAGTGTTGCAAGCCAAAAGAAACTGTATGTGGTTTGTCAGTTCGCATCTCCCGCCAAAATGTAATTAACATTTCCCGTGATCACGTTCTGGGGCCAAATGCTGTGTGCGGTATGCCAAAATGGACCCACATACCATCTTTTACAATTTCTTACGCAATCAAACACACTGTCGTGACGTAAAGT
The DNA here is from genome assembly GCF_037325665.1 of Littorina saxatilis. Taxonomy (NCBI): domain Eukaryota; kingdom Metazoa; phylum Mollusca; class Gastropoda; order Littorinimorpha; family Littorinidae; genus Littorina; species Littorina saxatilis. Next base: position 28,703,154 of record NC_090254.1, read on the forward strand.
ACCCAAACTAGAAAGAATTCTCCCGCTCGCCGAGACTATGTAATAGATTTCCATGTAGGCTTTTGATGTTATTAGTTCACGCAAAGATCTTATAAAAGGTCTAGCTCTAAAAAGACATTCCTCGAGACCCTTTCACAAATGTACAGTAAAGGACTGTAATGGACACCGGTGCGTGACCTGATGTGAGCCTGGTCGAGAGCCACGCTTTCCTGCCTGGAGACAGACCAACATTAATTCGTAAACTGAAAATGTGCAGTTTTTTTTTTTACTCCGTGCATGAAAGTCAATACTTCTTCTTCTTCTTCTTCTTGGCGTTCGCAGAGGTTACACGATCAGTCCAGCACTGGTGATAAATGTTGTCGTTTTCTCCAACTCCTGTCGACTGCCGTATAGTTTGGTCTGCAAGGGAGTTGGTGACGGCCAGACTTCTTTTCGTTCCTCATCTAGTAAGGGACATCGCTGTAAGATGTGTTCCGCTGTTTGGTCTTCTTGACCGCAGGCACAGGTTGGTGATGGCGCCAGCTTGAACTTTCGGTTCATGTGAGCATTGAGCCTGTTGTGGCCAGTACGCAGCCTGATGAGGTTGACTTGCTGCTCTCTGGACATTGTGTGGTAGTCATCTCTGTTTGTCCTTGGCCTCATCAATGCCTTGATGATTGTCTTCTGCTCACTAAAGCTGACACTGTTTTCAGGTTGGTCTTCCACGGCTCCTTCTTTCGCCAGCTCATCTGCCCTTTCATTTCCTGGTATCCCACAGTGTGCTGGTATCCACTGGAGGACAACTCTTCTGGTTTGTCTGACCATCTGTAATGCTTTGGCCAGCTGTGGGAGTTTGTCGTTCTCTAGGGCCTGAAGGACTGAAAGGGCGTCCGAGAGGAAGACAACTTGGTAGCAAGGGTCTGCGGAGTCCTGAACCAAGGAGGCGGCCTGCATGAGAGCTTCTGCTTCTGCTTTATAGTTTGTGCAGTGTTTGCCAGTGGCAACGCTGGATGTAGCTGTATGTCCCCCAGGGAACTGGATCAGAATGCCAGCACCTCCATTGAGCACGGCGTTAGTTGCTGATCCATCGGTGTATACATGGATCCACGCCTCTTTTGGGTACTGTTCGTCGATCAGGGCTAAGGTGAGTGCCTGTCGAGCTGTGTCATTCTGATCTTCTCCTGAGGTAACATGTGGAACACTGGTGCAGATCTGGATGCCTGGTTTCTCTGTTGCCTTGGGGTTTTCCTCTTCTTCTTGAGTCAGAGGTAGAGTGTTCTGTGGGAGGACTTCCCTGTACTGTCGAGAAAGTCTCTTGCTCTCGTGTACAAAACTGCTCCGTTTGAGCCGGTTCTTGGTGAGGTTGCTCAGTCTGTGCTTCATGGGGTGGTCGGGTAGGCACTTGAGCTTCTCGGCCTGTACCATAGTCTTGGCTTCTCTTCTCTGACAGAGGGGTTGGATGGTGGTAAGCTTCTCCATTTCTTTGATGGGCGTGGATTTCATTGCACCAGTGATGAGTCGGAGGGCCTGGTTTTGCACACTGTCGAGGGTCTGCAGGTTTGTCTTGGCTGAGGTTGACCACGCTGTGGAGCCGTACTCGAGGTGGGGTCTGATTGTTCCCTCGTATACTGTCTTCAGTATCTTCTCGTTCGCTCCCCAGGTGGTACCTGCCAAGTCAATACAAGTTGGCAGTTTTTTTTCAGGACAGCTGCCTGAGGCATGCCTGAAGCCCTAAGGGCTCCGTGCAACTGGACGTGACAAGGTCAGTAACTTTTAAGATTAAATGTAAACACGAAAAGTTCACCCTTTTATAAAGAAAGATTACAATTTCGTTTACATCGAAATGCAAAACAATAGAAACCGTAAATAATGTCACTCTTGCTCTTACATGTGATGTTTGTATCCTGCTTTACATTTATGAAAATCCGTACCATTCCAGTTTTTCATTCGAGGTGTTTATTTATTTTGTCTCTATATAGTGTAACAAGAAACTACACTGACACATGTTATAGCAACCAATCAGAATGAAAGCGGACCGGAATCCGAATCACTTGCATACGACGAGTAAGCGTATCAGTCGGTACTTGGCGTTGTAAATGTGTCAGTGTCTGTGCCGTGTACAGGTGAGATAAAGGTGTGCCCGGGGGCTGGATCTCTGACAAGATGTCAACCCCGTGTCACAGATGTAACCCGCTGGGAGGGAGCGGTACAGTACACACTCCGTAGACTCCTTCGCAGCGGTGTGTTGCGTGCCGCACGGGTGTTTGCACCCCGCACGCTGGAGCGGTAAGTTGAGTGGGGTTTGTGTCTCGATAAAACAGCTTCTTCTATAAACATTTCGTAACTTTGCACATTAAGATATGTCTTGTTAGATCTGTTAGTGTTTCTTCTACGCGCCGATGTACTTTTTGGGTGCATATTTTGTATATTATAGCCGTGATTCTGTAAAATATCACGCCTGTAACTGCACAGAAGCAAATTTCGTAGCATTCGCAACAAATTACTGGTGTAAACTTTAATGTGAAGAACTGCCATCAGTTCCACAAAAACCTGAACCTTTCTGCAGTACTGAGGCCGAGTTTCAAGCTTCTAGGACCTTGCAGACAGCGAAAAGCATTCGGAGAATGAGAATTCTCCTACAACTTCTGTGTTTGCCCCCCGAAGCTGCCATGTTTCACCCCCGCAGCTGCCGTGTTTGCCCGCCGTTTGTGTTTGACCACCGACCCTGCACACTCATGTTTATGTCCTCTAATTGGCTTGGAGCTATTTTCCAGGAACCATGGAGAGTTACTATGGGGCAGTATCTCTACCTACTGAACCAAAAAAACAGAAACCGATGATCTTTTCTTCTTCTTCTTCTTCTTCTTCTTCTTCTTCTTCTTCTTCTTCTTCTTCTTCTTCTTCTTCTTCTTCTTCTTCTTCTTAGCTTGGTCTTCTTCTTCGCCGGGTAGCGCAGTCGGTAGCACGTTGGACTTGTAACCTAAAGGTCTCGGGTTCGATACCCCGGTCGGGCGACCCCATATGAATGAATGAATGAAAATTTATACTGCGCATTAAGGCGATTGTAAAGTGATGAAAGCTAGTGATGTGCATAAAAGGTCGCGCTACTGGGATGCATCGGTAAAATTTCAAAACAAGCAGCCGTTTTCAGTTGTTATGTACCTGCGTAACGCACTGTGTTCTTTGACTGTTAAATTTAAAATAACGGGTAAGTGCGAGATTTGTTCAATCTCTAGCTCATGCCTCTCAGATCGTCATTCAGTTTTTAATAAAAATGAACAGTTTGAAGGCGATTGGTGCTCAAATTTTGGAGAAATTCACGTTTGATTTTTAGATCTAGATCTATATCTTTCCACACTTTAGCATCGCCTTAATATTGCAACTCGACGTCGGCGGTGAGAGGGTAACATGTATTTGTCTTCTAATACAATGTAAGTGGTAAAACTAAGGTTCTTGGTAGAAATGTCCCCAGTCAGCCGTTAATAAGGCATACTATTGCATTCTCAGAAATAAATGCGTAAGTTAATTGACTGAATATTTGTGTTATTTTCCCTTGCTTCTGTGCATGCCTCTTTTGGCACCAAAAATCACAATTACAAAAGACTCTCATACTCTGGCACTCAAACCAAACCACAGGTACATCTTTGCCCTAAATAAAATACAAGCAAACAAACAAAACAAAAACTTACATTGCACTATATGTGCTTTATTAAAGAAATATCCAACTGAGCAGATTATTGGCGCTCACACCATACCATGGGTACATTATTGTCCAAGGTAAATTAAAAGCACACAAATCAAACCAAAACATACATTGCACTGGGTCCTTTATCAAAGACATAATTTTATAAAACTGAGCAGATTATTGGCACTCACACCATATACCACGGGTACATTTTTGTCCTAAGTAACATAAAAGCACACAAATCAAACCAAAACATACATTGCACTTGGGTGCTTTATCAAAGACATAATTTTATAAAACTGAGCAGATTATTGGCACTCACACCATACTACGGGTACGTTTTTGTCCTAAGTAAAATAAAAGCAAACAAATCAAACAAAAACATACATTGTACTGTGTGCTTTATCAAAGAAATGTCCAACTGAGCAAATTATTGGGCCAGGCATTTTGTTTTGTGCCGCCTTAGCTGTTCGCTGTGTCTGAAAGGCATCATGCAAGCCTTGCACAAATAATCTTGTTTCTGTGTGTGTGTGTGTAGGAAACATGAGAATACAATTGCAGCTTTAATGCAAAGGTTTTGTTGCAATGCACGCATGAAAATGGGTTTGTTTCCTTGTTGCAGCTGTGCCTAGATGGGTTGAGGCTCTTGCGGCAGGCAAAGCCTTTCCCACATTTTTTACAAGTGTGGGTTTTTTGCCCAAAGTGGATTTTGTTTTTGTGGGCATTCAGATCAACTTCTCTGGAGTACCTTTTCGTGCACTGACTGCAAGCAAACTTCTTCCCATCCCCTTCTTCGATGTGCTTGGTTTTGATGTGGTGTGTCAGCGTCCTCTGGTGTTTGTAAGTGATACCACAATGTTCGCACATGTGATTTGTCGAATCAGCACCTATGAACGGTAAAGACAAAGGAAAAGATTAAACAAATTTAAAAGTACACGTTTGTGTGTGTGTGTGTGTGTGTGTGTGTGTGTGTGTGTGTGCTGCGACACTGAAACGGTACAAAGGGAGTATAATGTGGCATGTAACATGAAACAGACATTTCCATCAATATTTGCCTCATCAGTGTAATGTATTTATGGTTATAAATAGAAAATTAACAGGATCTCACAGTCTTTCTCATTCAAATTTTGTTTTAAATAGTAAATTAATTAATTAATTACAAGATAATAACATACACGTCTATATTAACATGAAACTTATAATACGTACTCTTTTTGGGGGGGCGTCGACATACTTTTTGGTGGGGTTGTCACAACTTCTATGGTTTCACTGATGTCCAAGAAGCTGTCCATGGCGCTGCCTGCAAGTACTGTTTCCATGGTTCCTGCAAAATAGCTCCAAGCCAATTAGAGGACATAAACATGAGTGTGCAGGGTCGGTGGTCAAACACAAACGGCGGGCAAACACGGCAGCTGCGGGGGCGAAACACGGCAGCTTCGGGGGGCAAACACAGAAGTTGTAGGAGAATTCTCATTCTCCGAATGCTTTTCGCTGTCTGCAAGGTCCTAGAAGCTTGAAACTCGGCCTCAGTACTGCAGAAAGGTTCAGGTTTTTGTGGAACTGATGGCAGTTCTTCACATTAAAGTTTACACCAGTAATTTGTTGCGAATGCTACGAAATTTGCTTCTGTGCAGTTACAGGCGTGATATTTTACAGAATCACGGCTATAATATACAAAATATGCACCCAAAAAGTACATCGGCGTGTAGAAGAAACACTAACAGATCTAACAAGACATATCTTAATGTGAAAAGTTACGAAATGTTTATAGAAGAAGCTGTTTTATCGAGACACAAACCCCACTCAACTTACCGCTCCAGCGTGCGGGGTGCAAACACCCGTGCGGCACGCAACACACCGCTGCGAAGGAGTCTACGGAGTGGTACAGGTAAACATACATCCTCGCGCCAGCACGCGCACACCGGCGACGTGTCAAGTTTAAAGGGGTGATCTGTTTGCTTCACAGACCTGCTACACGCGAACGCACACGACGACAGATCACCAACACATGAACAAGCACAGTAACAGACAGACAGATAGACGCACACAAACACACACGACACACACACACACACACACACACACACACACACACACACACACACAAATATATATATATATATACACACACACACACGCACGCATGCACGCACGCACCTACGCACACAAACACACACACACACACACACACACACACGCACGCACGCACGCAAGCAAGCACGCATGAGCAAGCACGCACACACGCACGCACACACACACACACACACACACACACACACGCACACACACACACGCGCGCGCGAACATACTTAAACAGAATGAGAGAGACCGTGACAGAGAGACAGAAAGACACACATGCAATTATGCACTTGCACACACCTAGGGATTCAGACAGGCACACACAGACAGGCAAGTCATACAGACACGCACACACAGACAGGCAAGTCATACAGACACGCACACACAGACAGGCAAGTCATACAGACAGGCACACACAGACAGGCAAGTCATACAGACAGATCCAGTAACCGCATTACATACTGTACAGTGGAACCGGCCACTTTTTTAAACTCTGAAAAATCCCTGAGGAAATCAGGTGTTAAAAAGAAGAGAGTGTGAAAATGGGGGTGAATTTACAGAGGTTATGAACAGAAAATGTGAGGAATCAGGGTCCTAAACCTGGGAAAGTCTTACACTGGGGTGTCGTTAAATGGGATTCTACTGTACTAACGAATCAGTGGATATACACGCGTATAACGTGTCTGCAGAGTGAAGAATGACGGACGAAGCGAGAAGACGAACATTGACGAACAACGCTCATTTGCGCCAGGGGCACAGGTGGACACCAACACAATTTGTCAAAGTCGTGGAGAAGTCGGTGCACACCTGTGGAAGTTGCATGTATAATAAATAGTCAATCCCCTCGGTGAGTAGGCATTGAGTAAGGAAGCATTCGGTCAGTATGAATGCGTGTTTGTGTGTGTGTGTGTGTGTGTGTGTGTGTGTGTGTGTGTGTGTGTGTGTGTGTGCGTAAGTAAGTGCGTAAGTGTGTGTGTGTGTGCGTGTGTGCGTGTGTGTGCGTAAGTGCGTACGTGTGTGTGTGTGTGTGTGTGTGTGTGTGTGTGTGTGTGTGTGTGTGTGTGTGTGTGTGTGTCTACTCTCTTCATACACTAGATGTTTTTCGTTTTACTCAAACTGCAAATTGTGTCCGTTCCTCGTAGATTCTTGTTCAAAAGCTACCCCTATTCTAATCTGTCCAGGCATGCTTGCTTCCTAATGATATTTCCCATTCATATTATATGTTTTAAATACGTTTTCCGCTACATGAATTAGGTCCCGGCTGTAGCATAACAAGGCTGGTACTAAAGCTTAGTCATTTGCTGGTTGCCTGCGCTAAATTGAAACCGGTATTAATTGGGCGTCATTTTTAACGACTTTGCTGCTCCATCTTTTCAAGGCTTAACACTACCGGCATTGTTTTCGTGAACACAATGTGGATAACATGTCCGCTTAATTACAACTGAAGAATGGCTTTTGAAAGTGCTTTAAAGGTGGTCGTCTACATTTTTGCTTTTTTTCAATAATCTTATGGTTAGATTTCGCTAAAAAGTTATGTCAGATGATGAATGAACCATGGGGAAAAAAGTTATAGAAAAAAATATATGTACAAAAAGATTTTATTTTTGGGTAGCGTGACTCACGCTTCCAACATTTTGTTTTCTGTTTGCTGAGAACATGTGCTTTGCCTAAAAATACTGACCAATCAAATTCATGTCACTATGCTTATAGCCACGCCCAAACAAGTGCAGCAACAGTTTGACCGTGACTGGAGCGCTGTCCACGCTTTTTTTTAAACGCACGAAATGCACGGGATTTGAGAGGAGTTTTGCGCTTGGCATTTTCCAAATAAGGATATCCTACTATGAGTACTACGCTGGAATACTACAATGAATTTTCAAACGGCTGCATTGGCTTCGTCTTTCCTGATCGAAAGGGAGTGTATTGTTGATAATTGTAGATAATAGACTCTGCATTTTAATGGTCAAATGGCGATTTCGGTATAAAATTGTAGACAAGGACCTTTAAGCTACTGGGTTAATTAGCCTAACGAGTAGGTAAGTGTTCACATAATCTCCTGTTAAAACCAGGACCCTGAAGAACTGGGGTCATGTCGGGAGATCAACAAACCCTAGGAGTGTGCGATCTTTCAAAGTTCTACTTGTAAAATATCCGATATAACTCACAAGTTTGCACAAGTATGGTCAACACACCTGCCTCCCTGTGCACTCTGACCCGAGCTTACACCCCCTTGCTCTTCAGTTCAAAAGACAACGTTTCGTCTTTCCATTTCCCAGGCGACGTCATCTCATATCTCTCTCTCTCTCTCTCTCTCTCTCTCTCTCTCTCTCTCTCTCTCTCTCTCTCTCTCTCTCTCTCTCTGAGGCCCACCACCACCACCACCACCACCACCCTCCCCCCTCCCATCATCTTTCTTTGTTTTTTACATGGCCTGAAATTTCACTCTCTTCAGGGGCAGGGCTAAAAAGCTGCGACATCTTGACATGCAGTGTCCGTCAAAAGCAATTGGTCTTTATTCAGACAATACCCAGGGGAGGTAAATGGTGACCTGAGTGTTCTCCGTGGGTTTGGGGTGCTCTGCCCTTCCTCTCGTGACCCGGCGAGAGGTCACGAAGAGGATCTGATGACAACACAATGGGTTGTTTTTCACTTGTTAATATTCCCACCTGCAGGAATTACTGACACTCAAAAATTAGGTTTGTTTAGTATTAAAGGCACAGTGCAGCTCACAGCCTTCGTTTTGCGTTTTTGTTGCAGCTGAGTGCATTTACAGTTCAAAAATCCTCCTATGGTAGTAAAACAAACCCAAAACTACCCAACGACGACATCTGTGAAGCTCGACAGTTTCTTGTTCACGCGAGTGCATAAATTAACCTAATTATTACGTGGTGTTTGGTCGGAGTTCGATTCAACTGAGTGATTCCGGCCTCGATTTTGTTTTACACAAACTCATGATGACGTCTGACATAGTTTGCTTAGTGACGTGTCTTTTTGTTCATGATGTGGTGATTTACCTGATCTAAATTTAGATCCAAAACTAGGTCAAGACCAGCCGGGTCCGAGTACAAAATTAATTCGTAAAAAAACCGCAGTTCTTGACTCTTTGGGTGCAAGTCAATGAAACTTGGTAGTTCTTCTAACGAATAGCTGCCTGAGGTATGACTAAAAGCCCCAGTGCACCTGGATTTGACAAGTTCAGTACCTTTAACTATTTTTGAACAGCTTGAATTTGATCATTTATATTTCTGTGTGGTTACCATTTCAGGGTTTATTTTTGTTAAGTTGTTAGTGTTGCCTTTGTTGTCACCGTTGACCTATTTGTCGCTGTGACTGTGCTGATGGTGGTATGCTGTGTTCTGCTAAATTGTCTGTCTGTCTGTC
>NC_090254.1:28717277-28725650 GCF_037325665.1 Littorina saxatilis
TCATTTCTTGACTTTCAACTGTACGCGCGTGTGTATATATGTGTGTCACTACGGTGAGTATGTGTGTCAGTGTGTGTGTGTGTGTGTGTGTGTGTGTGTGTGGGTGTGTGTGTGTGTGGGTGTGTGTGTGACGTGTCACTTGTGTCATCATAGTTTCAGTGTGTGTATGAGTGTAGATTGAGAGAGAATGAGAGAAAGTGAGAGAGAGTGAGTGTGTGGTTATTTGTTTGTGACTGTGTGCGTGCGTGTATGGGTGCGTGTGTGTGTGTATATGTGTGCGCGCGAGCGCGCGCGTGTGTGTGTGTGTGCAGTGTGTGGTGTGTGTGTGTGTTTATGTGTGCCGTCAGTGTCATTTGTGTCATAGTGTCAGTATGTGCATGAGTGTACGTTGTCTGTGTGTGCATGTGTCGTAAGAGAGAGAGAGAGAGAGAGAGAGAGAGAGAGAGAGAGAGAGAGAGAGAGAGAGAGAGAGAGAGAGAGAGAGAGAGAGAGAGAGAGAGAGAGAGAGAGAGAGAGCGACACTTCTTTGGCAATTTTGGACCAGACAGCGTCTTTATGTTTAACAGTTAGACTGTTCTGTAAACTTGGTGTTTACTGTGTTTTTTTCTAATTAACTGTTCTGAAATTTGGACAGAATAACCGTTCTTTCGTAAAACACTTCTGTCAAGAGTACAGCAATTTCACCATCTGAAAAAGGTGCAGAACGCCCCTCCGTGTCTACTTTCTTTTTGAGCGGCACACGTGCCTTGCCATTTTCGTTGACTGCCATGTTGATAGAAACGTGCGCATGCGTATTAGTAGGGATTCCCCCAATTTCCCCGACCTTGACCTTAATACTCTCGCTGTCACTACTTTGGCGTTCAAGTCAGTTCATGCATTGTGAACAGTTAGAAAGTTGACTTCGGGAGTTCCCACTTCGAAAAGAGGCCTCTACTTCCAGTGTTTCTTACTTCTAGTTCATGCATACGGGCCCTGGTTGCTTCGCGTTCTCGTGCCCGGCGCGTGACATGCAGAGGGCAGAGGTCAATCCCGCTGTTTATGGAGATATGCGAGATGAAAACATAAGTGCGTGTGCTTTGTTATGCCCGAGATTTATGGTCAAGATTCGTGTTTAGCTATTGGTAAATGGGGTAGAGAGATGCCAAAGTGGACGATATGGTTGAAATAACTTCGGAATATCGGCAGCATTGCTTGGAGACGCGCTTCCGTTGGTGCTTTGTTCGATAGTAGTCATTGCTGGAGAAAGAAAAGTACAATATACCAGGCAGGTCTAATCATACATACACACAGATGTATATATACAGATGGACCCATACAAACATACGCACAGGCAGCTGCTTAGACCGAATCAGGTAATGACCATTGTCATCATTTTCACGAGTTTTCATTCACAAGCACCTGGGAAATAAATCTCATGTTCCCCAGGCAATAAATCCCCGGTTACCATAGTTGCAGGAAGCAGGTTATACATGGATAATCAAAAGCAAACCCAATAGAAACGCTCGGGGATTCTTCGGCTCTTTTCATTGGCGTTTCCCCAGACCTAAACAGACGACACGACACTGCTTTGCAAAGTTCCACAAACGAACTGGCAAACTGGCAAAAGTAAACAAAAAACAAAACTACTTTTTTTTTTTTTTTTTAACTGTTTTATTCAACGTTTGTGCATTATTTACAAAAAACGCATATTGAGTAAACAACAAGCATAATGCTTATAGTGGTGTTTACCGTTTTCTAGAAAGTACATATAAATGGCAGCTATTGTACAGTTTAAATGAAAAGCAAGCAAACATGAAAAGAAAATTGAATGAAAATTGTACATCAAAACAAAAATCCGTTTAAGAATACATATATAATATTTATGGTATTAGCGAGTAAGAGATAGAGAGGGAGAGAGGGAGGGAGGGAGGGGGAGAGTGAGAGAGAGGGGGAGAGTGAGAGAGAGAGAGAGAGAGAGAGAGAGAGAGAGAGAGAGAGAGAGAGAGAGAGAGAGAGAGAGAGAGAGAGAGAGAGAGAGAGAGAGAGAGAGAGAGAGAGAGAGAGACAAGTAGACGTATTGATTGTGCTTTCACTTTACATGTTTATCTGTTCGAAACGGCCGGACTGTCCAATAAATTCCTGTACTGTTAAAAAGATTTTTTTGTTAATTTTTGTTTGCAAGGAGGGGTTTCCAAAACTACTTCATGAAAGGTAATAAATTCATCACAAACAAATGAAACCTAGCGATATGTTTTGTCTTCTTACAGAGTCATGGAGTGCGTGTATCTGTGTTTCGATACACAGGCGTTCGGAGAAACACGAACGTCAAGTTCAAGTAAAACGACCCCTGACACACACATTTTGACCCGTGCACAAGACGTTGTATCGATAAACGAAGCACAAATAAGAAACAATAATAAAAGCAAAGAAAATAGCAACAAGATATGCAAACTAACAAAGCCGAGCAAGCAGAATGACAGGTCTAATGAAAAACAAAGAGGTACTGAGTCGGAAACAAGATCGCGATTCTTTCCTTCGCTGCACGACGCTAATCTTCTGTGACCTTTGACCAAACGTAGCTTCCACATTCGATCACTCAGATTTACAACAGAAAGCCGAGGGGGTGGAATACCGAGATGAACCTACAGAACTGTGCATCCTCAAACCTGACATATTCATCCCAACATTTAATGAACTCAAAAACACAGAAAGTTCCTTTTACACGCCAGCTTTGATTGCCAGTGGTTATCAAACCGGGACTCGTGTGGTTATCAGCACGGAACCCGTGTTTCAAAGCATGGCTCCCTGTGTTGATTATGCACTTATTTTCTCACTACCAAAATGATGACAAAAACGATGTTTGGTGGTTTGTTGACAGACCAGCTTTTTTGTCGGTCCTCGGGGGGCATAATTTATCGATTTTTGTTTCATATTTATTGACCGCGGCCTTCGGCCTTCGGCCTTGGTCAATAAATATGAAACAAAAGACGATATGCTCACCCTCGGACCGACAAAAAAGCTGGTCTGTCAACAACCCATCAAACATCTTATAGTATTATGAATGCAAAACTGTTTTTGCTGGTGTAGTGTTCAATTGCAGGGGAAGGCAAACGGCCGAAATGTAATCCATAATGCCGCACTTCCCACCACAAAACGGTCTCTGCTTTCAGTCACAGAAAAGTATCAATACACGTATTTTGTGACGTAGCTGCATTGAGTAGTATCTATACATTATGTTGTATGTAACCGTTAATCGATTTTCTTACAATTAAGCTAACCAAATGTGTCTTTAATGCAGCAACATATCTGCGTCTGTTACAACAACAATTTGCTGCAAGACCCAGCGGAGAAGGCGATAGGCATCAAACCGGGCGTACACCTTCCCCCGGCTGTTAATATGAAACAGTTGACTGATGTGTTGGTAATTTGTTTCGGCGGGCTTCTTTCCCGAAAACCGCCGTAAACCTCCACTAGTCCCCGTACAAGACACTTTTATCGACAAAACGTTACTATAAGCAGTTCTGCTCTTAGGGTCCTTTTTACATTTAGTCAAGTTTTGAATAAATGTGTAACCACCGTAGTGTTTACTGTAGTGTTAGTCCTTATAGTCTGTATTAATGTTAGTCACTATATTGTTTGCACGTGTGTGTGTCCCCATCAGGAGTGTTATCAGAGAGCTAATTTAATGTCTAGCGTCTCTTACCGTAAGCCTGTCCACAGCTACTAAATTTCCCAAACAACGCCGTGTCAGTCCTTGGTACCAGAGTCGCAGGCCGCCGCGGTTATCGCGCGCAGTCATTGTTAATTACAGTAAATAGTTTCTTTCCTTATTTCTATATTTTCCTTTTAGTCATTCTTTGTTTAGTCTAGTAAAGTGAAAGTTAATGTCAATCTAGTTTTAGAAGAAGAGAATAAACGTCAAAATTACAACGACTGTTTCTTTTACGAGTTTGTGACGGACGAGTCCAACCCTGTGAAACCCAGATTGTGAGAAGGGGTTTACAAATGTTTTAACAAAGAGGGGGAATCGAGACGAGGGTCGTGGTGTGTGTGTGTGTGTGTGTGTGTGTGTGTGTGTGTGTGTGTGTGTGTGTGTGTGTGTGTGTGTGTCTGTCTGTCTGTCTGTGCGTGTGTGTGTGTAGAGCGATTCAGAGTAAACTACTGGACTGATCTTTATGAAATTTTACATGAGAGTTCCTGGGTATGATATCCCCAGATGTTTTTTTTATTTTTTGGATAAATGTCTTTGATGACGTCATATCCGTCTTTTTGTACAAGTTGAGGCGGCACTGTCACTCCCTCATTTTTCAATCAAATTGATTGAAATTTTGGCCAAGCAATCTTCGACGAAGGCAGGACTTTGGTATTGCATTTAAGCTTGGAGGCTTAAAAATTAAGTAATGACTTTGGTCATTAACAATCTAAAAAGTGTAATTAAAATTATTTTTTTATAAAATGATCAAAAATTACTTTTATTTTATTCTTCATCATTTTCTGATTCCAAAAACATATAAATATGTTATATTCGGATTAAAAACAAGCTCTGAAAAATAAAAATATAAAAATTATGATTAAAATAAAATTTCCAAAATCGATTGAAAAACAATTTCATCTTATTCCTTGTCGGTTCCTGATTCCAAAAACATGTAGATATGATATGTTTGGATTAAAAACACGCTCAGTAAGTTAAAACGAAGAGAGGTACAGAAAAGCGTGCTATGCAGCACAGCGCAACCACTACCGCGCTAAACAGGCTCGTTAATGTCACTGCCTTTTGCACGAGCGGCGGACAACGGTCATTGTGAAAAAAATGCAGTGCGTTCAGTTTCATTCTGTGAGTTCCGGAACTTGACTAAATATAGTAATTTCGCCTTACGCGACTTGTTTACTATGCTTTACATTTGGGCAAAACCACCTGATTTAACTCGGACACTGTGAAATGTGGTGCAAGTGCGTTTGGACGTGCGATGCCGCGCAGTTAAGGACAGTTATATTAAATTACATTAGATGATTCTCAAAAACATCGCTTACATCTCGAAAACATCTTATGAAAATGAGAGAGAGAGAGAGAGAGAGAGAGAGAGAGAGAGAGAGAGAGAGACAGAGAGAGAGACAGAGAGACAGAGACACAGAGACAGAGACAGAGACAGAGAGACAGAGAGAGACAGACAGACAGAGAGAAAGAGAGAGAGATAGAGAGAGAGAAAGATAGAGAGAGAGAGAGAGAGAGACAGACAGAGAGAAAGAGAGAGAGATAGAGATAGAGATAGAGAGAGAGAGAGAAAGAGAGAGATGATAATTAGTTTTAACGTCCTCTTAGAACCATTTGGCCTATCTTGGGACAGGTAGAGTTAATATGCTTTATGTGGGGACAAGACACTGTCCAGACAAACATGCAAACAGAGAACACATATGATCGTGTTATATATCTGGAGGTCCTGTTGCGATATTTCAAAATGGGGATGGAAGTAATGATTGTGTACGCGGAATGTGGTTGGACTGGAGCGGTTTTCTAGGCTTATTTGCTTTTTATGTATGTAGAATATGTTTGTATGTGTGGCTGAATAAGTTACCAAAAAAAAAAAAAAAAAAAAAAAAGAGAGAGAGAGATAAAGAGAGAGATAGTATAAAGAGAATTCCTTATTTTCGGGAGTACATACAGACACGCAAAAAACAAAGCCTATGCCTGCTAACACGACCCATCCGCGCAGACGAACAGACATACGTCACCCTGTGACGACCATCTCTACCGCACGCTGACACGCAGACAAACAGACTGACACCCCACAGCGACCACACAGCCGTCGCTCATATGTCAAGAAAGACAACTGTCGCCAGAAGAAGAACCACAACTCGGGAATAAATCACGAAGAGTAAACAGTCTTTCTATACTTATCAAATCGCGCGGAAGAGTCTTTCTTTTATTGCCTGCCCTTTGACCCGCTGGTGGCGCGAGAAAGCCTTTTAAGTATGGGAGGGTAGGTGTTGTGTGGGGTGGGAGGGGTGCTGGGGGAACAAAAGCATTGTTTACGTGCCGTCTCTTCGCTCTGGAGGTCTTTTGACAACGCGCCTAATGATCCCTAGTGCAACTAGGTGAAGGGAGAAAACACTCCTAACTTATGTACGACGCTGTTGGTTTAAAACAAAAGAATGAATGCTGAAAATCGTTTCTTTTCATTTCCATTTATTTACTCTATTATCAGTCCCTGTGAAATTCGGGTCGCTTCCTCCCAGTGGAAAGCTAGCAGTAGCATAGTCGCGCTACCCAGGTGTGTGCGTGTTTAGGTGTAATCAGCCACCTGCACTTATGGAAGAACGACCGAGGGAGTACACCCAGACACACAATTGTGGTGACACGGGGGTGGGACATTGATACCGCCTCTGAGTATGACCCGTGTCCGTCCCTGTCGGGATTCGAACCTGTGACCTTATGATCAAAAGTCCAGTGGTCTACCAACTGAGCTACCCGGCCCCCTTTAAAAAAAAAAAAAAAATCCCTGCGCTTAGAACTGTGCCCACGGAATACGCGCGATATAAGCCTCATATTGATTGATGAAGAAATGACATTCAGTTTCCCTTCCTCGTAAGAGTGTCCCTTTAAAGCGAGGAGAAAAAAATGCTTTAGTTATTTGGAACAATGCACATTGTAGGACATGCCGTTTATGATCGACTGAACCTTATTTACGGCTTGTCGCGAAAAGGGAAAGGTGAGATATTACGACGTTAAGCTACAAGGCTGTTATTGTCTGTTTTATTGTAGCCCTTTTTATCGTTATCATAATAGCAGCCGGTGTGTGGTCCGCAAAATTGTGAATAAGTAAAACACCGAACAAACAAAGTCAAAAAACAAAACAAAGGAAAACAACTTAGCCTCTTTTTTCTCCCCTGGCGCTAAAAACAACAACAAGAACCAGAACACATTTTTAAAGAGACACTCCTTGTCATCCATTTAGGAGCTGGTGTGCATGGATTGTCGCGCTTTGTTTTAAAACAACAGCACACAAGTGTATTCTTCTTGCTTTCTGTAGGTATAGTAGCGGCAGATACAATGGTGGTGATGGTCAATGTTGGCTTATGGGCCATGTGAAGATAATCGTTCGGTCGGGTTGACACAACTCTACGACATTACTCGGTCAGAGAACAAAGAAATAGCCTAAACATCCGATCATACCGGCGCTGGCGGCTTATACACAGCTTTGTAATGGCCAATACGGAACATTTGGGAGATTTTCAAAACTACTCAGCCGCAAGTTTAATCGTCATATCAACAGTGGCCAAACTCTTGCACAACATAACTCTCAAGTCAGACTTTGCAGAATAAATTCGAGGATATCGTCAGGGACAATTTCTCGATGAAGGAATTTTCAAAAGTGTCTGGTGGGATTTGTTGTAACAGTTACCGACAAAGCCAGCACAACGCACATAACCTTCCGCCTTTAATTGTGCTCGGCCATTTGGCTCCTTGGTGATAAGACCTCGCTATCAGGTGCAGTCTACTTCATGATGCAGTTAACGACAGTCAACTCAACATTCTCCCTCTCCCAAAATGGCCGACTTCAAAGGGAAGCGACTCTCCGCGCCACGACGCCAAAGGTAGACAACCACGTGCGCTGCTGATAAAGTCCCGGGATGAAAGAGAGAGAAGCAAAGAGTTTGATAGCGACGAGAAAAATAAACCACGGACTTGGGTCCGAGGTGCAAGGTGTCTGTTACGGAATGTTGCGAGTTGAAAGTCTCGGCGTCTTTGATTTGTATCGTGGCCTGAGAGGGGTAGATATGGATCCCTGCCCCGCAGTGTAGACTGTCACCCCTGGGTAAAGACTGCGTCAAAATGGATGTCGAGATATGAAGGAGGGGCAAGGAGATAATTTGGAGTCAATTTATTAAGCCCGAAGGCTGGCTGGGGTTTGATTGAGTGATTGGTAACGGGATCAGCTCGTTACTCTCCCGGCTCGTTACTCCCCCTTAGGGTTAGGGTTAGGGTTGGGTTAGGGTTCGTGTTAGGGTTAGGAATAGTAACCAGCCGGGGGAGTAACGAGCCGGGGGAGTAATGAGATGCTCCCGTCGAGAAACAGAAGAATGTACTATGAACATAATGTTACTGGGTGCAGAAGAAATCGATGTGCGGGGCAAGGCTTCGACTGAAACTCTCTTTGGGGACGATTACAATGCAAACAAGAACACGCTATCACACAATAAAGATCAAAAGTACGCCATGACAGAGACAAAAGAAGACACGTAACGGTTAACCCGTTGTTACCAATATCCCTTTCTCGACAATGTCAGTCCAGTGACTGAATCTGCTTTCCTCATCGCCTGTTGTTGTCGTAAGTTCGTTCGTGCATTCGTTCGTTCATTAAATCATTTACTCGTTCATTCTGTCCACCTTTTTAT
>NC_090254.1:28725850-28765850 GCF_037325665.1 Littorina saxatilis
TTTATATTTAGTCAAGTTTTGACTAAATATTTTAACATCGAGGGGGAATCGAAACGAGGGTCGTGGTGTATGTGCGTGTGTGCGTGTGTGCGTGTGTGTGTGCGTGTGTGTGTGTGTGCCGTGTGTGTGTGTGTAGAGCGATTCAGACTAAACTACTGGACCGATCTTTATGAAATTTGACATGAGAGTTCCTGGGTATGAAATCCCCGAACGTTTTTTTCATTTTTTTGATAAATGTCTTTGATGACGTCATATCCGGCTTTTCGTGAAAGTTGAGGCGGCACTGTCACGCCCTCATTTTTCAACCAAATTGGTTGAAATTTTGGTCAAGTAATCTTCGACGAAGCCCGGACTTCGGTATTGCATTTCAGCTTGGTGGCTTAAAAATTAATTAATGACTTTGGTCATTAAAAATCTGAAAATTGTAAAAAAAAATAAAAATTTATAAAACGATCCAAATTTACGTTTATCTTATTCTCCATCATTTGCTGATTCCAAAAACATATAAATATGTTATATTCGGATTAAAAACAAGCTCTGAAAATTAAATATATAAAAATTATTATCAAAATTAAATTGTCCAAATCAATTTAAAAACACTTTCATCTTATTCCTTGTCGGTTCCTGATTCCAAAAACATATAGATATGATATGTTTGGATTAAAAACACGCTCAGAAAGTTAAAACAAAGAGAGGTACAGAAAAGCGTGCTATCCTTCTTAGCGCAACTACTACCCCGCTCTTCTTGTCAATTTCACTGCCTTTGCCATGAGCGGTGGACTGACGATGCTACGAGTATACGGTCTTGCTGAAAAATGGCAGCTACTTGACTAAATATTGTATTTTCGCCTTACGCGACTTGTTATTCATGATTTTGCACATACATCCTTTTGCTCCTGTATTTAGAATTCAAATTATGTGCCTTCTCACTTTTCGTCATCAACCGCCCCCTCATTCATTCGTCTCTTTCTCTGGTTTGAAGAAGAATCACAATCTTTTCCCTTCTCGGTGAAAATTCAAACTTCATTAATGAATGAATTAATTAATTCATTCATTCATTCATTCATTCCTTCAGTCAGTCAGTCAGTCAGTCAGTAGATATATGTCTCCGCCTCTGTCAGTCTGTCTGTCTGTCTGTCTGTCTGTCTGTCTCTGTCTGTCTCTCTCTCTCTCTCTCTCTCTCTCTCTCTCTCTCTCTCTCTCTCTCTCTCTCTCTCTCTCTCTCTCTCTCCAACATTGCCGTCATATGCCTCAAGGGTCCATCACAGCGTGGAGTGGTCAGCGGTCAGACGGCGGCGATCAGATGGGTCAGATAACGAGTCAGCAACGCTGAGAGCGCCGCCTTCTTTGATACAAGATGGTCAACACAGTCGCCTCCTGTCGTCACGATACATCACCGTCGTCTCGGTTAGTCTCAATGCTGATACGCTGGTGTCTGGATGTAGTTTGGTGTACAGCTTCTTCCATGCCACGTAATGACCATTAACGAGGAAAGGCACCCACTGAACAAACCAAGACGTCTGTCTGGATGTAGTGTACAGCTTCTTCCATGCCACGTAATGACCATTAATGAGGAAAGACACCCACTGAACAAACCAAGACGTCTGTCTGGATGTGGTGTACAGCTTCTTCCATGCCACGTAATGACCATTAATGAGGAAAGACATCCACTGAACAAACCAAGACGTCTGTCTGGATGTAGTGTACAGCTTCTTCCATGCCACGTAATGACCATTAATGAGGAAAGACACCCACTGAACAAACCAAGACGTCTGTCTGGATGTAGTTTGGTGTACAACTCAACTCAACTCAACTCAACTCAAATTTTATTGGCTTCAATTTTCATAGAAGAATTTGTCTTGCGCTTGGGAGAAAGTAAGAGTATAACATATAAAAACAGCATTCATATCACATTTCATGTATCACACACAGTAATCACTAGTATAAGCCTACAATTATCACATTTGTACCTGTATCATACATGCAAATAAATAGTATCACATTTCCACGTATCACACACAATATATACATTACATAACATACAGCAAGCTTCCATCTCCCGCGCCCCCCCCCCCTCCCACACATACATATCCTCGCACGTGCGGCTAGGGTACAGCTGATGCCACGTAATGACCATTAATGAGGAAAGACACCCACTGAACAAACCAAGACGTCTGTCTGGATGTAGTGTACAGCTTCTTCCATGTCACGTAATGACCATTAATGAGGAAAGGCACCCACTGAACAGACCAAGACGTCTGTCTGGATGTAGTGTACAGCTTCTTCCATGTCACGTAATGACCATTAATGAGGAAAGGCACCCACTGAACAGACCAAGACGTCTGTCTGGATGTAGTGTACAGCTTCTTCCATGTCACGTAATGACCATTAATGAGGAAAGGCACCCACTGAACAGACCAAGACGTCTGTCTGGATGTAGTGTACAGCTTCTTCCATGTCACGTAATGACCATTAATGAGGAAAGGCACCCACTGAACAGACCAAGACGTCTGTCTGGATGTAGTTTGGTGTACAGCTTCTTCCATGCCACGTAATGACCATTAACGAGGAAAGGCACCCACTGAACAAACCAAGACGTTTCTTCTAGATCCTCTCTTCAAGAGTGAAATCTAAGAAGCCAAAAGTGAAATAAAGTTCGAGAAGACGTCAGAATGCGAATAATGGCGTCACACGGTATTTTTGTAGGTATACTAAACATATTTGTATACGCTCGCGCGCGCTCTTTTTTCTGTGTGTGTGTGTGTGTGTGTGTGTGTGTGTGTGTGTGTGTGTGTGCGTGTGTGTGTGTGTATGTGTGTTTGTGACACAAAAGTCCGAGCTAAATATTTGTGTCTAATTGTTTAGAATCTACAGTCCTTTCCCGCTTGCTTCACTCTCCTCCTGTCTTTCCCAAGCAGGCCCCACAAGAAGAAAACTCAGACAAACAAGAAATCAAACAAGGAAACCAACAAAGAAACCAACAAGCAAATAAACAAACTAACTAAGATCTAATTTCTCTTCATTCTCTGTCCCATCTCTATCTGTAACAGAAAAAATCATGCCATTTTTAGCCACTCTGGTTAGTCAACCCTTTCAAACCTACCTTTCTCGGATCTGTTTACCTGGCTGAATTCCTCCTTTGATGAGAAGCGGCCCAGCGGTCTAACGCCTGTCTCCGCACACCTCTCGGCATGCAAATCGGCTCAGCATCCACCCGACAGTCCACAAGGGTGGGTCCATTTCGTTTTAATGAGCCACCCGACAAAGCCTCTTCAAAGACTCCAAATGCCAGCGCGAAGGAGGGGGAGAATTTGCACCTTGAGATATTACTTTCACTGTCCACGTTTCACTGTTGCTTTGTTCTTTTTCGAACACTGGTGGTGGGTAGAACTAGCAATCCGGGTTGTTGAGATGTTTTTGAGCACCCACATTTCTTGATTTGTCTTTTGAAGTTATTTCAAATCAAGCAAATGTAAAAGTATTGACTTTCTAATGGTTTCTGCACATAAGACTTGACAATAAGATAATATTCAACGGGAACAATCTTTGAACGGATTTGAACGTATATTACACGATACTTTGATAATACAAAGTGCTTTCGATTTTATGTTCCGAGTGTGCTTAAAACTGACTTGTGAGGGGTTTTACCTGGCAGTATAGGATAGACTTTACCAAGCTGCGCATCTTCAACTCCAATGTCAAATCGGTTCTACTCTACGGCTCTGAGGCGTGGCGAATGACCAAGGTGACACAGCAGAAGATTCAGACTTTCATTAACACCTGTCTGAGGCACATCTTCAAGATCAGATGGACAGACATGATCTGCAATGAAGAGCTGTGGCAAAGGGCGAGCCAAGAGCCCGTTAACAGGCAGATTCTGAGGAGAAAATGGGGCTGGATTGGACACACCCTCAGGAAACCAACATCCAGCATCACCCGCCAGGCTCTCACTTGGAACCCGCAGGGGAAAAGAAAGAGAGGGAGGCCGAGAAACAGCTGGAGGCGGGACACAGAGGCAGAACTGAAGAGGCAAGGCAACAGCTGGGCAGAAGCGGAAAGAACAGCCCAGAATAGGGTGCGATGGAGAAATGTCGTCAATGGCTTATGCTCCGCTGGGGGCAAAGGGCCTAAGTAAGTAAGTAATAGGATAGTAGGTTTCACTGAAAGGTACAAGTGTATCAGTCTTCTCCTTTGACAATGATAATGATATACAAATCGTACAATTTGTTTGTGCCAATATTTTTTTTAAAACACCAACATCCCCTACAACTGACCTTTCTTCGTCAAAACAAATTCTGAAAACTTAAGTGTATTTTTAAAAATGAGAAGTTTAAATTCGAGAGTTATTGGAAAAAGCGGATCTCCATATAATAGGCCTGCTCTGTTATTAAAGTGACATATATTCAGTAATAGTAATGACAACAACAATAAGAGCTTCTAAAGCACAAAGCAAAACAATTATTCTGTCCCCTCTGCGCTTTTCAATAGTATTATCAGTATCACCATACACTATTTCAACACAATAACACCAATACGTTCTTTGGTAAAAGCACGAAGAACGCGACAAACAAAACAATTTCTAAACTGCATGGTTGGAGAAGCAAGAGACTTTTCTTATGTTTCTATTCATGAACCCCTTGAAGGGATCTGATAATCTGAGGTTTTTCTGTAACTGTGTGAGTGATACCCGTTCACCTCAGTAATTCCCAACGTTTATTCTTCCTTTGAAGTCCTGACAGTCACAGAAACGTGTTTGAAGTGAGATTAGTGTAGGATCCGTGAGCTGACACAGAGGAGCAACAGTTGTTTGCTCTTCGCTTAGACACTGGACGAGGGTTCTCTTTAAATGTAGTAGTTTAAAGTAACGTACCAAACCTAGTTTGTGGATTTCAAGGCAATAGTTTCAATATCGTTGAGACTTCTTGATGTTATTTTTGTTGTTGCTGGATACACTTGCTGTTACTGTCTCCATTGTGATATTAGACTTAACATTGTTGCAAGACTAGTTTCGAGGAAATATCAGAAATGTCGGAAACACACTGAAAAATATTTTCCCTCACATTTTATCAATTTTACAGGACACGTTGGCAGTTTTAACTCTGTACGTGTTTGCAACTTAGGGCAACAATTTCGATTAATGCTAGGCCAAAATCGTATCTGATTTAATTGTTAATCGGTTGACACAATTGTTTTTGAAAACAGATTCAGAAAATGGTATACAGAGCCCAAAAAAACACAACAACAACAACAACAACAACAACAACAACAACAACAACAACAACAACAACAACAACAACAACAACAACAACAACAAACGTACGACCCGACAACTGCTATTGGTCTACGTCATTTTACAGTGAGGACACATTATTCGAATCTCAGACCAACTTTATTTTGGAGGACGTGGGACAGCCACTTTAAGAGAGGTGGTCCTTCATATCCTGTACAGTCGGCTCGTCAAAAACAGGTGTTCTTCAAGTGCTAAATCCGCATTTTTACGGCTTTGCCGAAAAGTCAAATTGAGGATTTGTTCATGTGTATTCAGGGAAAAGAGTCAACAGAAATCGGCACGCACGGAAGCGAGTACGCTTCAGAAATTGCAGTATTGGTTCATAACTTGCCGGAAGACCGTTCCTTTTTCTGGGTCTTTTGATTAAAAAAAAAAAGTTAATTTAGAATGACATGCGCGTTTTGAGTAGAATCTGCATTAGTTGATACGTATTTAACAGCTGACAGACGTACAGTGACACAAGGAGGCAGGCAGAGAGCTGAGATGGTAGGAACAAGGAGACACACACACAGGCAGACAGGGGGACACACGATCAGACACAAACACAGACAGAGAGACAGAGAGACAGACAGACAGACAGACAGACAGACAGAGAGACAGAGAGACAGACAGACAGACAGACAGACAGACAAGACAGACAGACAGACAGACGCTCTTTCTTTCATGCACACGTGTAGATGCAAACATAGTTCCACACGCACTGATGAACATTATTCAGGCACTTTAATTTTCAAAACCACACACACACACACACACACACACACACACACACACACACACACACACATACACACACACGTACACACACATACATACATACACGCGCGCGCTTGTTACACATTTCATTTAACGATGATAAATACTCCATCTCAGCTTGCAATTAATAGTCATTGATGCCTGTTTATATGTTTGTCGTTGCTTGAATGCTTCTCAAACAACATTGCAGCAGTTTCTTGATATGAATGTTAACTGTGGGTGGTGTCATGATCATGTAGATAAATTATAAACTTGAGTTTTCATTTTTGAAACAAACAAACAAACCATAATTTATCCGGACGATGCCTTTTTTAGCGCAACAGGATATATATGATCCTAAGTAATTGCATTCGTTTTTGTTTTTTTAATGAACATGAAGCGAACTTTGTTATTCCTGAAAGCGTCGTTCAAATCAGAACATTTCCAACCTTTCCTGGACATAATTATGTTCACATTTTGACAGCTAATTTCTCCCTCCGTTTTTACAAACGTGTGTACAATCTCGTAACATGACCAAAGCACAAAGCTTAACGTTCTCTTCCATAGGCCAAGGGCAAATGCTACCACGGCCTCCACATTGATGAATAACCTTGCATAACATGTCCCACTTCGTTGTTGTTGACGTCATTTCCGGCGTTTACAAACACTTCCGGTGACGGCTGCGGAGGAGGGGCCAAGTTGGGTCCTACAGGTTTGTTCACAAACGACAAAGCTGTTGCGACAGTCTGAATTTTCTGTTCCACCGAACACACAGCGCTACCGGTTGCAATTAAAGGAACATTTGAGGTCGGTATTCCAACACAGTGGTTAACGTTCATCTGAGGGAGACTTGGAATGTAGGCCGTTGTGAAGGCACCGTTGGAATACATGCTAGGACTGTACAGGACTTGGTGACTTCCCAACGCTGGCAGAGAACCCACGGGCAACACTGGAGAAGAAGTTACAGGCTGAGCGAGTTCCAAGCTCTTTGAGCTTATCTGTTGTTGCTGAAGGAGCTGATAGTTTTGTTGCTGTTGTTGATGTTGTTGTTGTTGTTGTTGTTGTTGTTGTTGTTGTTGTGGCTGCTGCAGTGTCTGTTGTTGCTGGTCGACAACGATGAACACATTTCCGCCACAAATCAGCTTCAGAGGCCCGGCAAGTTTGATCCCGTTGTTGGCTGAAGTGGTGTTCTGTGCACACATCTGTGGAGACATGCTTGACGCGGGTGAGGCAGACGTGTGCTGAAAAGGCGCCACGAATGCTGTGGTGGTGGTAGTATTAGCAGCAGCGGTCGACGATGGTGACGTCACAGTTCTGACGTCATCCGAGTGACGAAATACGTTCACTTTCCCGGCAGCCTCTTCGTCGCTGGACGAGCCGTCAGAGGCACTGTCATACACGCTCCTGTCACCCACATTGACGTCATCACTGTCCGGTGACACGGAACGGAGAGAGGCCGCCACCCTGCTGGACTGGTCCTCAAGCTTGAGGTCCCTGGAGGTGATCTGGCCCTTGCAGTGAGACAACAGCTTGTGACGCACCTCGGGCAGCAGGTGGAGCTGGTTGTCCAGGAAGGTGTCCACCTCCTCCATGCAGCGACTGAAGCCGTCCAGGAAGGGAGCTGGTTGGGACTTCTCTGTGGAAGTGTTGCTACTGGGGTTTTCTGTGGACAGAGATACATTGATGTGTGAGATATGATTGTTTTTCCGTGCAGGCTGTTTCCTCGTCGTCGTCGTCGTCGTCGTCGTCGTCATCATCATCATCATCATCATCATCATCATCATCATCATCATCATCATCATCATCATCATCATCATCATCATCATGCTAGTCATAGGTATTGTTGTCATCATGATTGTCTCTTCCTCCCCCTCATCATCATCATTAGCAGAAGCACCGGTCATTATTTTCATTACTATCCTGGTCATCATTATTAGCATTCAAAATTACTTGTACTTTTACCACTAGAAAAAAACTACCCCCTTATGTATTTTTGGCTAACAGAATCATAATCGTAAACCAAAATGGACAATCGAGTATCTGAGCAACAAACTGTAGGAGGTGTTTGAGACTATTTGTTACAAAAACACCAACCTGGTTTCTTGTCAGCAATTTTCTTGATATAGTCCACCGTCATCTCAAGAATGTCGGCTTTCTCCAGTTTACTCGGGCGCGGTGACTGGAACACACAAGACATCATTTTGTTCAATTAATGAAGAATCAAAAAACAAGAAAGGAAAAGTTAATTAATGATAATAACACACGAGTTTTTATAAATCGCAGAAGTCTATGCGTGTACAACCAAGGTAACAAGACCTGTAGAAATAACAATAGCAAACATGCATTCATTTACGATAGGCCCGCAAAGTTCAGCAAAAGCCATATGCAAAGATTTGCGGAAACGTTGAGTTTATCACCCTGCTGATCCGCGAAAAGAGATAGGGAGAAATATAGGTGGGTGTAAAATGGACTGATAGACAGATAGGTAGATATGTACATATAGATAGAGAGAGAGAGAGAGAGAGAGAGAGAGAGAGAGAGAGAGAGAGAGAGAGAGAGAGAGATACAGACAGACAGACAGACAGACAGACAGACGGACAGACAGACAGAGGAGAGAACGTGTTTTTTTTTAACTTTCTTTCTTTTTGTTTATCTTGCACAGTCTTATTTGAACATATTCTTCTGTCAGCAACAAAGCAGAGTGCAGACACGATATAACCACAATCATTGGTTAAAAACGCCTTAAACTTCACAGGTAAAAAAATAGAAAGAAGTAACACAATAAGACACACATTCTGACAGAGCAAGATTCACACACAAACTGACGCAAAACTGACAGAGACAGACACCCTGACAAATACCACGTCACCTCCTTCATATCAAGGGGAGACAAAGCCAGGGATTTCCTTTGCAATGAGACCATATTATGCAGTAAAAGGGATTTACTTCTACGATAAACGCCACGGGTTCAAATCCCTGTCACATAAAATTCAGACAAGATCGGGGAAACGGCACGGTCGTTTTCTGACGGTCAAGACGTCACTGCCGTTTTCATTGTCATAAAACTTCATTTTGGGGGCACTTTCGTTATTACCTGATAACCTTGTGATAACCTTTAGACATCTGATTGGAGGGAAATGAAAAGTGATGACATTTGACCACAAAAAAGTTTGCTTGGGAAGGGTAGAGAGACAATTGAATCTTGACGTCTGCCAATGTTTAGGGTTATGTTTTAATCGTGTCAACTTCATGGAATAACCAAATTGGAAATATGTGTTATTGTTATTTCACAATTTTTTTTCTTTTGTTCTTTCTTTTTTGGGCTTCATTTTTTTAATAATAACTATTTCTTGTTGCATTACGCCATTACTGTGTTAAGGGAATGTGATAAGCTTTTAAGCAAGATTGCTTTTGAAAGAGCCTTGGCTATTTATGAATTTTACAATGTAGTGTTTTTTCGGAAATGCAGGAAACAACAATGTTACCAAAAAAAAGAAGAGAGTTTAAACTTTGTTCATGCTCCCATGCAAAAACGTGCCTATTTATTATATACTTGTGAAGCTTATTTGACAAACAAGCAAGCTAAAAAAAATGTTTTTTTTTAAAAGAAGGTATGTTTATGTCGTTTAGGTGTGCTGTTGTCCAGACGAGTTTTGAAGAGCCTACTCTTATCTGAAGTGTGTGGTCACAAAGCAGACCGCAATAAAGATAAAAAGCAAATCTGCTACTCATTCTTCAAAGACATTAAAACCTCGTCTCAAGGGCATACCTCAATCCCTACAGGTGTTAAAAGGCCAAACATTAACGAGATGTGTGCTCAAGATTAGACTCGCCACATGGGGCCGGGCTAAGAAAGAGACAATACATAACGACAACCTGTCACCGCCTATAGCTATGTCAACAACACCTGCATGCATGAGCACAATTCCTCTCTAGCACCAGGTATCTAATACAGTGGAACCATTCCTTTAAGATCGACCCCCTGTTTTTAGCTTTCTATACCATTGTAAGACTTCTTTTTTCCTTAGATTTTCTGGTCATAACGTCTGTAAATTTACCTCCGTTGGAGACTGCCTCCTTTTTCAGTCCTGATTATCTCATATCGTTGGAGGTCTTGAAAGTGGTTCCATTGTTAACAAAACTCCAAGGCGGCCTACACTGCATGTAGGAGCAAAATTCCATGACAGCGCTGAATATCTGCTAGCGAAAATCAAAGGTGGCTTATGCTGTCAGCGTTGAGCCTTTATTACCTGACTCCTGTCAATAATTTATTTGTCTTCTTTTTGCAGGAACAGTCAACAACGAAACTTATTTCGTGAGCAAAACTCCTCACTCGGGCCAGGTATCTGCTAGCTTATGTTGTCAGCGTTGAGCCTTTATTACCTGACTTCTGTCAATCATTTATTTGTTTATTTTTTGCATGACCACTGCACAACCAAACCTGTAATTATTTACGAGCAAAATCCCTCTTTTGGGCCAGGTGTCTGCTAGCCAAAATCAAAGGCTGCTTACGCTTTATCTAGGAGCGACATTCCACGCCAACGCTAGGTATCTGATTGCCCAAAATCCAAAATGAGTGGAGGCTTGTGTCGTCAGCATGGTGTCTCTATATTGCCTGACTTCTGTCGATAACGTATTTATTGTGCATAACTGATGATCATACAAGCAAACGTAGGGAAGGTTCAAAGTTAATTTCGCTGTGAAACACATGGAAATTCGATATTAAGTACACTTCTGTATTTATCTGGCACGCTTGACTTTCTTCTTCACTTGCGCAACTATTTCCCTTTAAAACTCCCAAGGATGGACGGTTAAGGCGTAAGGGTCACCCAGAATTTGGAAAAAAATCGTTTTTCAGATATACTAAATTATGATGTTGCCAAAAGCTAGCAAAATATCTCTATTTTCATGTGCAGTTTACATTTTGTCTCTAGAATACATAGTTTTCTTGCAATAAGTGCTCAAAGTAGGTTGGTGGGAATTAAAAATCACTGGCCGAAATATCTAAAATAACAACAATCCTATTTGCGCTGAGCTGCTCGAAAATAATAAGCCTAACCTGTCTCTCTGGTTTACAACAACCGTACAACGACTGCTCCCTACAGTTGACGGCAAGATGGCGGCTTTCGTGCATTGAAAGTGAATTTCGCAGCGAATTATCGAGCCTACTGTGAAAAGAGTCAACTTTTTGAGAAAATCATCATGTTTTATGTGGTGAAAGTTCGCGCGAAATCACAGAGCAGCTACACTGTCTGCATGATCAACTTTTTTAAATATTCACCTATTCCATTGAAACTTTGCACATCAAATGTTCACTGGACTGGCTATAGTTTGTTCTAAAATGAAGCTGATAATCAGAAAAATAGAATTTTTTTGATTGTGTGATATATCATAATAATATATAGAATTATAGTATTCTTTGCTAATGCTACTAAAAGCAAAATTTCCAACAAAACAGAAAGCTTTTAGAACATACTGTAGGTAATGATGCTTTAAATATGAGTGCCAATTTATTTTTCAATTGGACACATACTTTTTCCCCAAGAGTGCATTGAAAAATGCTAAAATTAGCATTTTTGCAGGTTTATTTTGCCCATTTTTTTACGAACTAAATAATTTTTTCAGTTGTTCTACTTAATTTAGGCATTCGAACTTGATGTTTTCTGAAAATATAATGATTTTTGAAAAAAAACTACCAAATATCAAGCCAATTCATTGATTACAAGTGACTGAATAAAAAAATAACAGTTTTGGTCCGACAATCTGGGTGACCCTTACGCCTTAAACAAGACAACCTGCTCAGAGGCCAAGAACTGACTTTGCCCCAGTGTTTTTTTTTATTTTTTATAATTATGAGTTTAATGAGTGGGTGTGTTGAACATCAGAAAGTCTTTTAATTTTCATTCAGGAATTCCTGATTTCTTAAAGGCAGCTTTCGTCCCTGTTCTTCACTTCATATTTCTAAATTCTACTTTCCTGTCGTACAAAACCCACACGCCCTCTTGCGCTGTAAAAAACAAAACAACCTTCACTCATCTCTTTCACCTCCATTATATTGCGATCTCCCCGAGTCGGCTTAAAAACTATTTTGATAAAATACCGATGGGAGAAATGTAAACGAAGCAAAAGAGGAACGCGGCACGGCCACTTTCGGTAGCAAAATGATTCGCCCCAAACAGAACTGTTGTGTATCCCCAATGTATAACGACACAGTAGCACCAAAAGTGAAAATTACTAAATTTACTTTTATATTCGTAAATACCATCCATATTTACACAAATATGACACCAGGAAAGTGAGCCAAGAGTGAAAATACAAATTTCACTGTGATAATGATAATTGTCACGAGATCAAACAAAAGCATTTCACTTGCTGGAGTGAATGTGCTAAATTTGCTAGCTTGCACATTTCTCGATTTTTTTACTGATGTGTCTGCTCCTATCCTTTCGCTTTGAGAAGATTCTGCTCATCCTTCATGTTAGTGAAACGTAGTTTAGCGTTTCCACATTGCCCAAAGATGCTGTCGGGCGGAGGGACAGCCGGATTTGAATTGTTAACTTACAAATAATACAGCATTTTGCCTTCAGACAGAGTGTTGGTACAATGTACTTGACAGTGCAAACAGAAAGATAATAGCCTGCCATTCATAGCAACACAATTCTTCTAACACTTTTTTTTATAATGTGCTATTCTTCGCTGGATGCCCGAGCACAAATAATTCTTAATCCGACAGGTTTCGAGTTGGTTGGTATCTTTAGTATACTTGGCACAGTATCGCTAAAAGCCAGAATTGCTCAAAATCAGGGTGGGATTGGTAATAATTCGGCAGTGTAATTGTGTTATTTGGAAATATAAGTAATAATTCTCAAATCCACTGTGAAATGAATAATGTTCACTTTTGGCGCTAGTTTGCCGCCATACCCCCCACGTGTCAGAGAGAAAGCAAATTGACACTGTTCAGGCTAGATCAGGTTAAAATACTACCAAGGACCTGTCAGAAAAGGAGTAAAATGTTAACTTTACATATGCTTGATCTGTTTGCAGAGCGTGCGCTTGCATCGTAATTTATTTCGACTAAGAAGGATGGTAAGAATGAAAGAAGGATGGAAGGATGGAAGGCTTGGTTGGTTGGTTATTGACGTCCCTTCGACCGATAAGGCTATCCGGATCAGATTGAACTTTGTTTCCTTACTCAGGAAGGTGGGAAGGAAGGAAGGAAGGAAGGATGAAGGTCGGAACTATGAAAAAGACAAAGATGAAGAGGAGCAGCAACAAGAACACCACATCAACAGCAACAAAAACAGAAGAACAAATTGGACACCAAAAACCACGGGTCACGTGTCCGTTACGTCATTCCGCACGTGGAGGCACGCGGACGCTCGTTCTTCGCGCATGCGCCGTGGCCTTTCTGTCACCGACCCGCGATCGGGCAGGTAAATTTGAGGAGGGATTTCCTCGGATCGCGGTCTGCGTTGAAAGCGGCGGGCCCCTGTGCGATTTGCTGCGTGCCTTAGCTTCTGTGTGCACGCGTCGCACGAGCAGAATGTTGGTTTAAGCGGCTGTCACACGCTGCCTGGGGCAAGACTGAGGGGAGACGATTTTGTGTGGATCGCGATCTTGCACAAGACTGGCTTTTTAGAGAGAGAACTCAGAACTCAGAACTCAGAACTTTATTACATAAGGATAAAGGTTTTAGGCTTAGCCTAATCTTCCAACCTGTCCTTGGAACAAATACAGAGAATAATTGTAAAGAGAGAGAGGGAGAGGGAGAGGGAGAGAGACACAGAGAGAGAGAGAAAGAGAGAGAGACAGAGAGAGAGAGAGAGACAGACAGACAGATAGATAGATAGATAGATAGATAGATAGATAGATAGATAGATAGATAGATAGATAGATAGATAGATAGATAGATAGATAGATAGATAGATAGATAGATAGATAGATAGACAGAGACAGAGACGAAGGGAGAAATTATTTAACTAACCCCTGAAAGAAGACAGGCAAAGATTAAAAAATGTTCACGAGACCATTACAGTTTGTGCACATGTAATCCACCCCACGAATGAAACTCCTGACCCCCTACGTTGCAATCTGACTAACAAAAAACAACGATACCTTTTTATCTCTCGAATGGGAATCACATAAATCAATAGATACATTATAGCGCTGCTGTCAGAAGGCAAACGAACATCTAAAATGTGCGTCATTAATTTATCATTCTCATCTGAAACCACAATGCCACGAGCTTGGGAAACCAAGACAATTTCAATTTGCACATAAAAAAAGTCCGAGAGATAGTCGCCACACAAATGTCTCTTGCAGAAGTATTTCGGGGGGTGTCTGTTTCTCTCTCTAGCGACAGAAGAGTTCTTTTATTTGCACAAAGGGAGGACACTGGTGTCACCCCGCCGGCCAGAAGCAGACGACAAAAAGTCCCATCTAACAGTAAATCGATCCTGGTAGAAGCAATCCTTTTCTGCTAAGGTCGGCGACACGGGGCTAAAATACTTCCGTTGCAGAGGTGTAATTTTGCAAAAAGGCAGAAGCTGAGGTAAAATAAATGCCTTTCTCTGTGACACTCGGAGTAAATTGGTAGCGTATAGAAAGGTTACGTTTCCTCTCGAGTTGTAGTTTAGCACCCATGCCCTGCTGTCCCCCTCTTTTCTTGTTTTCAGTGAAAGAAACGTTTCATTTCTATTTGCAAAGTTCCATTGTATTTGGCCGGACGAACGCATGGATCTTTCTAGTGTTCAGTATAATTCCACGCCGTCTTTTGTCCAAAAACAAATGGTTAATAGCCTATAACAATCTTCGGTGTTTTAATTGCTGCTTTCACCCGGTCATTCAAACATTTTCCTGATGTATTGGGGTTGTGGACTTTTATCTAATTTGTTTTGGGTGAGAAGAACATAACTTTACAAACCCGTCGCGATATAACCTTGAATGGTTGAAAACGACGTTAAACACCAAATAAAGAAAGAACTTTACAAACTGCCTTTTTAATGCTAGCTAATTAAAGCAAAGTTGGAATTCGTAAGAAAACCCCACAAAAACACCCAACCAACAACACAAGGTCACACACCAAGGACTGAAGAAAAAAACAATCTAGAAAGAGGCATGTGCACACACACACACATTCTTACACACACACACACCCTCCCTCTCTCTCTCTCTCTCTCTCTCTCTCTCTCTCTCTCTCTCTCTCTCTCTCTCGCACAAATCAAAGCACCCAACATGCAATATTCAAATGACACGGGTCAGAAGGTTAACACCCCTGAATATGCCGAACGTGCAGGTTGGATCAGACAATGCATTTACCATGAAAAAACACAAATCCCCGTTTAAGACCCACTGTCTATCACACCAAGTCTTCAAAGACAAGCACGACGCAAATATATGAACCCCATTCCGTATTCTCAAGCCTGCTTTGAAAAGCTATTTGAAGCTTAGGCTGGGATAGCATCTCATTTTCCGGAGTATGCCAGGAAAGAGTCTTTGAAGCGGGTCATATGAATAATAATGACGGTGCTTTTTCTTAACTGACCTCAGGAGAGCCAGTGAGGTACATGTATATGAAAATGTATCGTGTGAACTGTCGTGTGAACCTCTTTGCAAACTTTCAACATAGATGGTAACTATCGATGGAATGTTTTGGTTCGTTGATTCCAAAAGCATCATTTACTCGGCCAATGCAACTATTGTTTTACTCAAAGGGAGACCCGAAATACCCCTTTCAACCGCTAAATGTCAACAGCACCGGGGGGACCAGCCGTAACGTGTACTGACAGACTGCTTGGGGCACATGACATTTGTCCAGTGTCTGACGCAAAATACCCACATGCACATTGATGTGTATTTGCTGTTGTCTGCCAGACTGATACATGTCTTCTGTCAATTTCGTCTCAGCTTTTCCTCGTGTATCTGCTTTGCCTTTCAGACGCCATTTCCTCGTCTCTTGCTTTCCCTTCAAAGGTACAGTCCTACTCGTGTCAGTGGGCATGTGCAACATCAGCCTCAGATCGCACCGCGTGGACACTCACCACACAGCAACAGCCTGGCTGCTCTCAGTGCACACATACCAAGATTAATGACTTAATGTTGTTGGTGACCCGAGTGTCAATCTGCCAGATTACTTACAGTTTACAGTATGGTCAGCACGAAAAGGAAGGTATCTGTCAGTAACCAAATGCATCGGTGACAAACTCTGCGCGTTTCATCAAGAGGCTCCCCTCACTCACCCAACCTTCCAATAGAGAACACAAGCATCCTTTACCCTTGACCAGTGGCCAATGCGACCCAAGTCTCCCTCTGACAATGCTAAATGACAGACGCGTGGCACGCTGTGAAAAAGAAAGACTTGGAAAAGGGAAAGAAAGAAATAGGAAGGGAGTTGGGTGTAGTGGGGGTGGAGGTTAATAGGAGGTTAAGGACGAAGACTGCAGAAAAACTGGGTTTTATTTTTGGGGGGGAGAGAAAGCAGTAGGAAGGAAGTGTTGGTGGAGGTGAATGGGAGAATAACGACGGAGAGTTGTAGTGGTGGTGGTTGTGGAGATATTGGTGTAGGGGGGGGGTGGTTGCTTATTCATGGTCTTCAGATGTATAAACGCAAACACTTGCCACCTGTCAAACCCATTCTTCTCCATTTTGCGTTTTGCGGTGACCACTGTCCGTCTTTTCGCCATGGTCAGTATTTCCATAACAACCTATAATCTGCGTTCAGCACCTGGCACGGTGCGCCGACAGTACGTGATGTGAATGCTTGCCCTACGAACCGCTGCTTATTGTGCTGTGTCAGAATCGGAAAGAAGGTCTTTGTGATGGCTTGGGTATTCTGTCTCCACTATCCAGGTGGCAACAATCACACAGTTTCTTAAAGTCATTCACAGATATATCATTTTACGGACAGACAGGCAGATAGAAACGGAGTGCCGATGAATTGGCCGCACCTGTTTGAAGACAGACAAACAAACAGACAGACAAACAAACAAAAACACACAAAGAGAAGAAACACACACAGACAAAGACAGACAGACACACGCACGCACACACACACACACACACTCACACACACACACACACACACACACACATACACACACACATACACACACACACACACACACACAACAAACACACACACACACACACACACACACACACACACACACACACACACACACATACACACACACAGAAGAAAAATTGGCCGCATTTATCGACAGACCGAAAGACAGGCAAACCGATCGGCTGACCTATCAACAGACAGAAACGGTGTAACGACGCATTGCCCACATATTTAGACTTGTGTTTCTTCTTTTCAAATGACTTCAATTTTCACAATGTCGTGAAATATGTTTGATGATGGGTATTTCGCATCTTTGATTTCGCTTTAACGTTCTCTCGATTTTAAACGAAAGCAGAGTCAATTACTTTCTCTCAATTTCAAAAGATAGCAGAGTCCAATTTAAGAGATAGCCATCGTCCTTGAAATAGACTGGACGCTGCTATGTGTGATTTTATGACTTGGCCCAAACCCAAGGCGAGACACTTGGGAAGGAATGTGAACGTGATGTTTTGATGGATTGGTCAAGTGAACGGCGGTATTCTGCCTTGGGGCAGGCATGTGCCAGGTATGTACTATACTGTCTTACCTACTGGTAAACTTTGGGTTTACTCTATAATGTTCAGCAGAGAAATATCAGTCGTTTCAAATTTAGGCGAAGTGGCCACCTTTTCATTATTGTTTGATCACCCTTTCATTATTATTTTCCTGTTGCGCATCTTGCCCGTGCTCTGTTAATTAATATCGATAGATCGAGGTTCTATTGAATGTTTTGTTCTTTCCATAAGCTTACATTTCTTGTTAATTTGATTACTGCAGAATTGGTCTACCTGTAGTGTAAGAATTACTGTACAACACAAATGAATGCCAGTTTACCATGAATTCGGTCTACGTGTAGTCTATATTAATATTCCGCGCCGATGGTACAGTTTCCAAAATAATTGCAACAAAAGTGTTGACCTATATTTCCTAAATAAAAAGAAAAATAACCATATGACTAGTTTCCTGAAACAAAACTTTTTAAAAGACATTAAAGGCACAGTAAGCCTCCCGTAAACCATCACAGATACTGTCAGACTTTTACACGCAGTACAAACACCCTTCCATTTGAACGCTCACCAAACGGGAACATCCTAGGTGCCCTACGTAAAGAGCGAGCAATTTTCAAAGAATTAATTTTGCAGATTGTCTCGGACACTTTTTGGACCCATCCTGAACTCAGGTCAAACATGAGTTATACTTCCCTTCGGGTCTCATTCTAAACTGGCGATAGCCGTGGACCGAAGAATGTTTTTGGACCGTGGTGCGTTTTTGCGCTAGACCTAACTTTTAAAATCTAAATAATAAATTGACAGCTTGTTACACAAACATTCTTTAATCATAAAAAAATTCTTTTTTCATCAAGACAAGATCAGTACAATTCGAAGTTGTGAAAGTTTAAAAAAAGAAAAGCCCGGAAGCAGGGTCACGCAAGGGTTGTAGCAGACGACGGTTTATGCATATCGCCAGCTCCTCTCAACAGTCAAAAGCCATCGCTAGAGTTATTGTGAACCACAGCCGTTTGTTTCGTGCATAAAAACGTGCTATTGCAGATAAGCTCACATCGAGTCGCATTCAAATTACTTACTGACGACTACATCTGTACATTGTGAAAAAGGGAAACTGGATCACACGGGTTCACGATGGCTCAGGGGTAAGATAAACCACGCA
This sequence comes from Littorina saxatilis, assembly GCF_037325665.1. NCBI lineage: Eukaryota > Metazoa > Mollusca > Gastropoda > Littorinimorpha > Littorinidae > Littorina > Littorina saxatilis. Next base: position 28,744,648 of record NC_090254.1, read on the forward strand.
AAAATAAATTCTTTGAAAATTGTTCGCTCTTTACGGAGGGCACCTAGGATGTTCTCAAGCGGTGAGTGTTTAAATGAAAGGGTGTTTGTACTGTGTGTAAAAGCTTGACCGTATCTGTGATGGTTTACGGGAGGCTTACTGTGCCTTTAAACAGTGTCGGAATTTCATTTAAAAGAGTATTCAACTTGTGCGACTCCCAGCGCCTTTCAGGTCAACGCGTAAGAATATAATGGTCAACCTAATTTCTTTTTTTCCTTCTTATTTTTTTTTCGTCAGATACTTTTCTGTTTCAGAACACCAAAAGAACTTGAAAAACCATCGTACATAAACGGCAGCAATAGCTTGACATGTCAAAGAAGTAGAGGGGATGAATTCCAACAACCCACCATACAATTGCGTTCATTTTACAAAACCAATGTTAAAGGAGTGAATTTAAAACTGCAGTTACAGCAACGACATTAGAACAGCATCTCTGCCAGTGTCCACCGACCATTGGCGTGTCAGAGACTGACTGAGTAACTAAAATATATATGTCCGCAGTTACAGTAACTATAACGGACATGATGAGGTTATATGCTGGAGGCGCGTCAGAGGCTGATCATACCGCCGTTAAATGACGTTATCTGGGTGCCCGGATGACGTTATCACGCGACGCTATCACCCCATGGCGTCAGTCAGGTCCGCAAACTGGACTGTCCAGCAAACTTCCCGTGTCCAGTCTTTCTTTGGCCATTGCTGACCCATTCATATTCACATTTCCCTCCTACTAACCCATATTCAATCGGCGATTTCCACTCATACCGCCCATTCAGACAGAGATTTGTATGTGTGCCCAATAGTCACAGAGAAACATTCCTACTCCTTCCTCGTCATTCAGAGAAATGATTTGTGAGCAAACCAGCAATTTTGCGGTCTGCGGGTGTGTCCACTTAGAGTCGTACTTTGTGCGGAGTATGGGTATATAGCGAGTGATTTGTGAGCACGGACCTTGCTTATAGAAAAGTAGGAGGGGGAAAAGGAAAAGTGGTTCCCCCCTTTTAAAACCTCAAGCAATCTGAGAAAATCAGGTGTTAAAAAGGAGGGAGTCTTAAAATCGGGGTAAATTTACAGCGACTATCAACAGAAAATCTTCTATGACATTGTCTTAAAAGGGAGGGAGCCTTACACTGGGGGTTCCACTGTATGCCCCTTCGTGAACACAATTGTGCGGAGGTTATAGGCTTGTCTATCCGTTTCTATTATTTGAAAATACGTCCTCTGTGGCCCTGTTGGTCGATAAAGGACATGCTATGGTCATTCGCTATGATAAAGGATATCAGAATGTATGAATTTGTTTTGGATGTAATTTTTTTTTAAACTTCAGTTACAATAATCTCTCTCTCTCTCTCTCTCTCTCTCTCTCTCTCTCTCTCTCTCTCTCTCTCTCTCTCTCTCTCTCTCTTTCCCTTTCTTTCTATCTCTCTCCCTCTATCTGTCTTTCTGTCTCTGTCTCTCCCTCTCTTACCCTTATGTGTGTGTCTGTGTTCGTCTCAAGGACAGATAGTAAGAAAAGGACCAGCCCTAAATCTTAATCTTAGTTCAGTGCATCTATCTCGTCGGGGGGGGGGGGGGGGGGGGATTGGTACATCTTTCAGTAGAGCACTAGACTTGTGATCCTAGGTTCACAGGTTCAAATCCAGGCTGGGATAGACAAAGGGTAACTTCTTGTCCCAGAGACGGTATCGATGTCCTAGCTACCCCCATGTCACTGCCGTGACACGTAAAAGACCTCGGTCATTCTGCCAGAAGTGCAGGGGACTGATTACGCCTCGACACACACACACACACACAGACACAGACACACACACACACACACACACACACACACACACACACACACACACACACACACACACACACACACACACACACACACACACACCTGGGTAGCACGACTCTATTTGTTTCCAGCTTTCTACCGGAAGGAAGCGATTTGCATTTCCCAGCAATGGGACGATAAAGTATTGAATACTATCACATACAAGTCTTCAGTTGGATGTACGTTCCCCTTGCAGTTATCAGTATGGTCAGAGGTGCTTCCTCTAACCAAGGCTTAACACTTCCACTGATTGGTGGTTTATGGCGTGGCAGATTATACCAGTGTAACGTATTTCATTCCGTTAAGATGAGGGTCACACACGTTTCTAACAAATCGGCAAACAATCAGATAACATACACAGAAGCAGAAGATACAAAGTGTAGACGTTCAACACTCTGCGACGCCCCGTATGAAAAGCTAAAAGTTATGTTACTACTTGTTGATATTGTTCTTACACTTTGTACACAAAAGTCGACCCCCACATTTTACGCTGATTTTTAGTGAGCACGCCTAAAACCAGGTAACCGTGTTGTACTTCATTATTACAATTACATGTTTGCTTTGCTGCATACTGTTTTGCAAAAAAATTGAATAAATCGTAAAAAGCAAACAAATAAGTAAACAAACAAAATAAGATTGCAGCACACCTACTATACCAAGACTCACACGCAGAATGCCTCTATTTGAGGGAAACATCGTTTGTGAGGAGGAAAGGGAGATGTTTAGACAGCTAAGCGTATCGCAATTATAAACCGTCTTAAGCTCTAAAACTGGCGGTGTATCAGATAACCATAGTGTCCCGTCTTTAAATACCCTTAATGGTCAGTAAGACTATTAAACCTGGCATTTTCCATTTACTTTGAGAAGAGGAAACGAGACGTAGCCTAATCGTTGTTAAATTGGCAAATATTTTCGGGTGTGTGAAACGTAGCACAATGCATTCAATTATAAAGGTAAACGTAGCCTCTTTATCGTGTACACAATCATGTAAACCACCACAGACACTGTCTTTACACGGGATAGGTGCATATAGTGTCTAATATTTTACACCCGATGGGTGCATGTAGTGTTCAATCTTTTACACGGGATAAGTGCACATATTGTCCAATCTTTTACACCGGATAAGTGCATATAATGTCCAATCTTTTACACGGGATAGGTGCATATAATGTCCAATCTTTTACACGGGATAAGTGCATATAATGTCCAATCTTTTACACGGGATAAGTGCATATAGTGTCCAATCTTTTACACGGGATAAGTGCACATAGTGTCCAATCTTTTACACGGGATAAGTGCACATAGTGTCCAATCTTTTACACGGGATAAGTGCATATAGTGTCCATTCTTTTACACGGGGTAAGTGCATAATATTGTCTAGTCTTTTACACGGGATAGGTGCACATAGTGTTCAATCTTTTACACGGGATAAGTGCATAATAGACTCTATCGGTATTCCAAGCTCTCGTAATCTCTCGCAAACTTCAGAGCATAGCAAAGCATGCGGTACAGCGATCTCGTGCGAGCTGCACAAGCCAAGGTTCAAAGTTCTCGCGAAGTTCAAAGCATAACAAATAGCGTGTCTCGCGAGAGCTGCTCAGATACCGAAAAGGTATATAGTGGCTAGTCTTGTACAAGGAATATTAGCTAGAGCATCCTTCCATTTGAACACATACAAACAAACAAAATCAACGGCTTGGCTGCTTATACATTAATTGTCGCACATAAGTTAGTTTTTGTATCTGATTGCAGGGCGGGGATGTAGCTCAGTCGGTAGCGCGCTGGATTTGTATCCAGTTGGCCGCTGTCAGCGTGAGTTCGTCCCCACGTTCGGCGAGAGATTTATTTTTCAGAGTCAACTTCGTGTGCAGACTCTCTTCATTGTGCCGTCTCTAATTCGTTATACTTTGAAGACGATGAAAATGACTAAATAGTCGATCTTCACAGACCAAATATAATATTTCAGAAGCACGCCAACAACGAAGAAAATGATGAAATAAATCATTACCACCTACAAGCTGTTCTGTTTACCTCCCCAAGACGTGTATCATGTCAAAAGGGCTTTTTCATTTCCCTCCCCGGAACGTGCGAGTGAGTTGTTAGCGTTTTTAGGGTGATGCTTTCTGACACCACTAATCTCCCAACATGGCATTTGTCATCGTAAAGGATCAACTAGGATTTTTACCTTCTCGACTTATGAACTGTGAGAGTTAGAGCGACACATTGTGCCTGTAGTTTATTTGCGCATTTGTTTGTCAAAGTCTGACATTTGTTTAAGTGTGTAATTGTCTTTTCGGGTATTTGAACGCTTGTGTCTAATAGTATTACCCATTATCCTAACAGACAGACGGGCAGACAGAGAGACACACAGACAGACCCCCCCACACACACACACACACATAACAAGTATGTGTTTGCACGGTGAGTGTGTGGGGGAATGGAGGAGCGAGACAGACAGGCAGACAGACAGAGAGACAAACAGACAGACAGGGACAGACAGACCGAGAGAGAAAGAGATAGGGACAGACAGACAGACAGAGAAAGGTTGACGATGCTTAGCTGAGTTGATTTTCACGAAACGCGTCTTGTTTGGAGCTCGTTGACATAGAGAATACTACATGGCTTGCTGTGTCGTACCAGATTTACAAGAGTTGTTTTTTAAAATATTGAACTGCGAGCGAAAGCGAGCTGTTCACTATTTGAAAAAGCAACGAGTGTAAATCTGGTACGACACAGCAAGCCATGTAGTATTCTGTTTATCCTACATACTGTACTTACGTGTATTTTACTGAAAATGTCCTGCATTCGAGGCAGCTAAATTGAAGACGCTTGTTTTAGAACCTCGATCTCTTCTAAAGCCTCGTGCAATCTATTACGTCAAAGCAAAGAAACGTCACTATGAAAGTGTGGCGTGACGTGTTAGTTCTAAAGATTCATCGAGGGTAATTAGCGAGCGCAATTTGTGTTTCAAAAATGACGTTTGTCTCGGTGACTTTGGCATCATACGCAGTGGAAAAACAGGTCCCTGCCAGACTTGCTTGACATGACCTCATTTACATGATATACACACGTGTGATTTGAACGATTATTATCTCACGGGTGTCTCTCTCACGTATGTAGGATAAAACACTAATCTACACCTGACTGTATTTCGGAAGTCGGGGATCAAACACGTAAACAACATTTCTAAAGTACTAACCCCACATGTGATTTACTGACAATAACATTTACTTCAAACGTAGCTAAATCCTAATGCAGATTTCCCAAAGCCCCAGTTTTACGGAAACGTTGATAAAAGCGCTCTGTGATACATTCAAACAAGAGGCTGATAATGTGTTTACCTCCATCGTATGATAAACTTTGTCAAAGTGCTTAGTAAACGTTGATGAAAGACAGCTGTTTACAACTGAAGCGAAAACAGAACACATTTGGCGATCGTATCTCTATTGAGCAGGAGAAACACATTTTAAATAAACGTTTGAAGTCTTTTGCGGTCTCGAAGGGAGTTTTCTTGTTTGGAAAAAAGTGTAGTTACACAAAACGATATAATGATAATACAGAATGAAGACAGTTACCATTTATTTATTTTGAAACAAAACTATACACATACATCCAAAGGAATCATGGATTGTTTAGGGGGGCCAGAAAAGAAAGCGCAAATGCCTTCAAGATGTCAAACGAAAAAGTTTATTTCTCTTATAATACTACAAACTGAAACTCAATTTGTACGGTTTTTTTCTTGAGATGTTCAGCTGTATCTACCCCATTCTCTCATACCAAAAGAGATAAACAGAACGTTCTATTTCGCAGAACGCGTTCAAGTCAACCCGTCAAAAATCCATCATGAGCTATCGTCTTGAACAAATAGGCCTACTTTTATGTACGCTTCAGCTTTTCTCACCCCCCCCCCCCCTCCCCCCATTCTACCACCCACTCTTCCCCACATCGCTCTCCCTTTCGCAAACCTCTACAGTTCTAATCCCAAATCCGGCGGGGTAGGGGGTGGCGGTGGTGGGGATGGGGACAGCCAAGCACTGCGAAAGCTTCCTTTCGTTTACCTTTAGTTCAGGGAGCGCCGGATTTTAAGGGACGAACTGTCTCCTTTTCAACCCCCATTACTGCTTCTGGAGCTGAGAGTGAAGGGTGGAGGCAGACGACGACAGTGGCACGCTCTCAGTGAAAGTAGTGACCCCATGTTTGCGCGTGTCAGCGGAAGGAGACAAATTCGTGGCGACGTGATCCGCCGAATGGTGGCGCTAGGGCGGATTATCAGATTATAGGGCGTCGGCGGGATTCGTGTTTTGTTTGTTTTTATTTGATGGAGGATACGCGCTTCTTCTACGATTAGAGAGAAGTCTATAGCCTTTTACGCAAACGCGAATTTCTTATAATAATTAACTGTATAGATCAAACAAAGAAGGACCGAATACGGAATAGGGAAAGAAAGAAAGAAGCAGGGTTGAAACAAAGAAAAAAAGAAAGAAAAAAGAAAGAAAGAAAGAAAGAAAGAAAGTAAAGAAATGAACGACGAAAAAACATGTACACACAAGATGGGGGGAATACGGACTAGGGGTAACATATCATTAAAAAAAAAACCACACACGTAATGTTGTTCTTTTGATAAAGCGCTTAGAACAATTGTGTGCCAACTTTCGATTAAATCAGTCACAAGACAAAAACACACAACAATTAAAGAGAAAAAGGAAGGGTGATATGATATGAGAGAGAGAGAGAGAGAGAGAGAGAGAGAGAGAGAGAGAGAGAGAGAGAGAGAGAGAGAGGGAGACTTAGGCTTAGACTTAGAACATTTTATTGACATAAAGGGTAAACATTTTAAGCCAAGGGCCTAATCTTACAACGTGCCCTTTAGAGAGAGAGAGAGAGAGAGAGAGAGAGAGAGAGAGAGAGAGAGAGAGAGAGAGAGAGAGAGAGAGGGAGGGAGAGAGAGAGGGAGAGAGAGTCTGGAGTCTGGAGGGTTTATTGATTAGGCCTTGGGCCCATTTCAATTCGGGGTGTACAAAGTTTCAAAATTACATGCTTCATGAATAATAATCATAATGATATTAATCATAATAATAATCCTCATCATCGTAATGACAGTCGACAGAGAGAGAGAGAGAGAGAGAGAGAGAGAGAGAGAGAGAGAGAGAGAGAGAGAGAGAGAGAGAGAGAGAGAGAGAGAGAGAGAGAGAGAGGTGGGGTACCGGGTCGTGGAAGTACACTTACATTATCACTTGTCTATCAGACCCCTCAAATCCCCACCGTGTCCCTCCATCTCCCAAGAACAGTCCCACCACCACTTACTGCATCATCCTCCCCGAGTTCCTCCATTCCCTAGAAACCGTGTCCTCTCTTCTCTCAACCGCTGAACTAACGTTCAAACAAGAGAACGATAGGAAGAAGCTAACAGCTGTCGTCCACACAAAAGCAGCTAAGGGCGTTTACCAAAGAAGAACCTCTCCCGAACTTTCAGCTACGTTCTTCCGTCTTTTCATCAGACTTTTCACTCGTAAGGTGTCGGCAACCCTGTCATTTTCTTGAAAGTATCTGACTGGCTTTGTGAAAGTCAAGTGTCAAATTACAATGAAATCAGCCCGACCTTTTCACATGGGGATTATTCCAACAACAGCGCGGGTTTAACACGGTGTGATTTCTTTGCCATATATTATCACGGGCGTGTTAATGTGATAAAGCTTGATACATAAAATTTCAATAAACATTTTGGCCGCCTGAGAGATAACGTATAGGTGACATTTTTGACAAGAGAGGTGTGGACTGGAACACAATAAGAAATGCTGGCTAAACTGATATGATCGTTAGTAGTTAACTGCACGAAACACAATGTTTCTGTTCCCACGAGCGTCAAATGTCTGTCAAAACTATACACAACACGTACGTGGTCAACAAGATTTGAAAGAGGGACCATTAAAAAGACTATCTGAAGCTACGTAAACATTCTTCTTTGTTGTTATTGTCGTCGCTGTTTTTGCTTTCGTTGTGCTGCTGTCTTTATTGTTGCTGTTGATCTGTATATAGGTAGCAGAATTTAGATTTAAGCAAAGAAGTATCTGAGAAGGGGGAGGGGGGGGGGGGTTGGGTTATGGTGGAGGAGGTCGACCGGATGTTGTGAACAATCTCACATACAAACAGAAGAGGAAAACTGACTATAGATATTCATAAAATACAAAAATTCAGAACCGAAATAATTATACTAAAGGGTGAAAACAGATTAATTGAAAAAAGATGTATCACCTAAAAAGTTTAGTTTTTAAAAAATTTGACCAAAGGTCACGTCATCGTTTGAACCACTTCTACGCCAGCAACCGGTTCAACTTTCACAACATTTAAAGCGACGTTATCGTGACGGTGTTAAAGGGATGCTGAGGACCCTGATGGCAGGACAATACGGCACGCCTAGCCTTTAAACCAGGCCACACTGGCCGTCAATTCATCTTTAACTGCTGGATGACCACGGCTTTCATCATTCACCGGCCAGCGTGTCATTCCGATGACCGGTGGTAGCGTGTCGCCCGTGTGAAGGATTTACTGTTCCATTGTACGTCTGCTTGTGCTGGATTTTCCTCATAAAGGGTTGGCGGAGTTTCTGTAATTTTCCCCCATGTAGGGATAATTGAAGACAAGGGGTAAAAAGGGTTGGACTTCAAGGGGGGTTAAGGATCAGAAACGCACCGCTTGACTTTCTGTCCGTGTGGAGTTTGAATGGGGATGTTTGGTCATGTTTGTCTGGAAGACTGTCTCTGATCACCTGTTGTTGTGTCTGTTTGTCTGTCACTTCCTCTCTCCCTTTTACAACACAGTATTTTGTTTTCTATGTTCTGGCGTGCCACATTCACATACACTGTAAAGGAGGAATCGACACAGAGACATACTCAGGTTGACAACAAGAAAAGGAGTAGAAACTGCTCTTGCAAAATGAACAATCACAGACGCATTTGATGTTTTCTGTCTTCTACCACGTTTTCAATGCTTTTACTTCAGACATTTCAAGAGTAATGCCTGCAGGATTCAGTGTATGTTAAACCATAGACCAAATAGCCTGGACCGCCAACTCGTCACGTGACCCTTCGAGGTTACGACGCTCGACTTTCAGGGGCGCTTAGCGTCTGGTTTGAAAGGCCAGCGATTCGAAGACAGTGAAAAGAAAGTACGCTCCAGTTATTTGTGACAATGGGAGGTGACAATGAACTGGATTTTACAAAACTCCAAACTAAACTTAACAAAACTCATCGAAAAACATGTTCCATATGCACTTTAGCTGAGTTTATTTTAGCATTTTCAGAACTTACCTCGGCAACTTCGTCCATGTTTACAATCGACACCGGATATGACATCCCCTTGATTTCTGAAAGGCCATGTAAGCGTAGGTTCCTAAATGCGAGAGGCCGCTACCTCGTAATAGAGAGAAAGAGCGGAGAGAGAGCTAGTCCAGGATACATGGTCTATGGTTAAACATTGAATACAAAGCTTTAGTCATTGGATAATCCGTGTCTCCGTGTACACCAGCTGCTATCATGCTTTCCTGCATCACTATTGGTGTGGCAGAACGCATGACTAATGGCCATCGTTTTCGAGGAGGCCGGTGCGACTCTAAAAATAGAAATTACAGGGAATTGTGTTTAGTAAAATGAATACATTAACATAGACCATTTATTAGACACACGTAACCTGCCTGGTAACGATTTTAAAAACAAAACTATTACATTCAGTAAGACATTAAAGGCACAGTAAGCCTCCCGTAAACCATCACAGAGCTCCCCGAGCGTCTACATACAGGACAAGCATACTTCCATTTGAACGCTCACAGAACGGGAACATCCTGGCTGCTTTCTGTCGAGCGTGAGAAATTTTCAAAGAATTTATTTTTGTGGACTTGGTCTTCTACAACAATGGCGCCTCGTTTTGGTGCTGGACGGCTGTTATGATACCGGAAATCACGCCCGGACAGTAAGCCTCCCGTAAACCATCACAGATACTGTCAGGCTTTTACACACAGTACAAACACCCTTCCATTTGAACGCTCACCAAACGGGAACATCCTAGGTGCCCTACGTAAAGAGCGAGCAATTTGTAAAGAATTAATTTTGCAGATTGTCTCTTCGAACACTTTTTGGACCCATCCTGAACTCAGGTCAAACATGAGTTATACTTCCCTTCGGGTCTCATTCTATCGATGTAAACTGGCGATAGCCGTGAATCGATGATTATCAACATGTTTTTGGACCGTGGTGCGTTTTTGCGCTAGACCTAACTTTTAAAATCTAAATAATAAATTGACAGCTTGTTACACAAACATTCTTTCCTCATAAAAGAATTCTTTTTTCATCAAGACAAGATCAGTACAATTCGAAGTTGTGAAAGTTTGAAAAAAGAAAAGCCCGGAAGCAGGGTCACGCAAGGGTCGTAGCAGACGACGGTTTATGTATATCGCCGTTCCTCTCAACAGTCAAAAGCCATCGCTAGAGTTCTTGTGGACCACAGCCGTTTGTTTCGTGCATAAAAACGTGCTATTGTATATAAGCTCACATCGAGTCGCATTCAAATGACTAACTGACGACTACATTGTGAAAAAGGGAAACTGGATCACACAGGTTCACGATGGCTCAGGGGTAAGATAAACCGCGCAAAAATAAATTCTTTGAAAATTGTTCGCTCTTTTCGGAGGGCACCTAGGATGTTTCTCAATCGGTGAGTGTTTAAATGAAAGGGTGTTTGTACTGTGTGTAAAAGCCTGACCGTATCTGTGATGGTTTACGGGAGGCTTACTGTGCCTTTAACAATACGTCTGTATTGTTTTAAGAAATACACCTACTGCCACTAAGTCAATGTACCACGAACTTTTGTTAATATGATATTAAAATGTCATAAAGTGTAAGAACTTTCGATAACTCTTTTTATTAATAGATTATGATCCTGTTCTTCCCGACCGATCGTTCTTCATGACGATTATTTCTGCAGTAAAAAAAATAAAACATTCTAGTATACCTGCCGTCATATGTAAACAACACAGACACCTGTAACCCGGAATGTAATTAGTCCCTAAAGGCAAAAGACGGAGATGTCAATCTTATGTGGTGTGTGCACGTCAAAGATGTGACTGTACAGGTGTTCAGCCCACGGAGTAGTTGTGTAGAAAGTACGCATGTTCAACACATCTGGGCAAACATAATTTTGACAATGGAAGGTAACTTATTTTGAGAGCTAAAGCTTTGTTTGTGCGTACGGTGGGAGGAATTGTTAACACTATTATCAGCATCAAACATACAAGAATGGTCAGTTATTGGAACGTTTGATTTATGACAAAACAAAACAGTACGTCGACCCATGGTACAGAAAGTGGACAGACAGACAAACCCTTATGGTACAGATAATAAACTAAGCTTCGAAAGTGTAGCTAGTGTGGCGAAATGATGGTCAGAGTCATAACTTAATTTTTTATCATCAGTATTCAAAAGCCAACAGTGACACGTCGGCAGGCTTGTTTACCGGTAGTGATTCATGTATATATTAGTTTTTTTCCTGCTTATCTTTGTGGCTGTAACGTTAAACAAACAATTAATGCAATACTTCCTGATGATCGTTTTGCCGCAACAATGAACAATTGAGGGTTTGCCTTCACACTGAGAGTAATTCACTTCTCTTTTTGTTGTCTGAGGTTCCACGCGTTTTTCGCGTGCTTTCCATACAAGAAGGCACGTGCACGTCACGTGTGGACATGCGCAGCGATGAGGAAACAGATACAAAACAAACGAGGAACTAACCCTTCTTTCAAGATTGGCAGGTGATACGAGGCAATGAAACAACTTTTCCTAGTTTGTGTCGAAAGGCTGGAGTACTTTTTCCAAGTTTTCCTCGTAAAGTGAGCCACAAGATTCACCACTAAAAGGATACGGTTTTTGATATCTGAGCGAGAAACATGACGAAATAGGAAAACAACAACAACAACAGGTGAACGGGCCTGTTCTACTTAAGTAGACGTCTCACAATCACATGCTCACACTGACGTACGCAATGTGCCGCTTTTAAGTTATGCTATAAAAAAAACTTTGACTTTTTATTTATCATTGTAGTTTTGCTTTGTTTGTATGTCTATAATTTTGTTATAGCTAACTTTTTAAGCATGACATTGTTAATTCTCAAAATGCGGGTTGTTACGGGCTTACCCATCAAACGAATGTCACGTGTGTATGGTTGCCAATAGCAAATGCAGGGGGACATACTAAACAACCAAAAGCATCGCTCAGACACAAAACGACCCTGAAAAATGCGTATAAAGTTGCATTAAAACTGGGAATTAGTTGGGGTTTCGTGAGAAAGGTCAGAAGCAAAGCTGTCCTTTTGGGGAAAATACCACCATAAATTACACCACGCCCTTGCAAGGATAGCCACTCAGCAGTATGAATTACGAAAGCGAGCAAAATACTCGGCATTTCAAGCAAAACGATAGAAACATCACACGGCAAAAAAGGGGAATAAAGACGTCAAACACAAATCCAGAGAGCTACAGCAAACACTTCAAGTCCATTCTTCACGCCTGCTCTCAAGTTTCGTGCAGTTAACTACTAATTTAAAGGCACTGTGCTTCCCTTGTCAATTCACCATCTCAGATCTCGCCAGGATACTTACATGGGATAAGAACAACCCTCCACTTGGACACATACCAAAAATCAGCAACTTAGTTGTTCCTGTGCAGAGCGATAATTGTGTGTTGACTTGATTGGCACTTATCTAGTCAATTAATTTAGCACACACAAAATCCCGCTCTGCAGAAGATGCAGCCACGTTATTGATTTTTGTTATTTGTCCAAACTAAACGATGCTCTTTATATTTCTTACAAAAGCCTGAACAGATATAAGAGAATGAACAAAGCTGGGGTTTTTTTTGCGGGAAGCCCTGTTCCTTTAAGACCGAGAAATAAATCAGTGCAATTGTGGATACTCTCGGGTTGCTTAGAAGTTGCCACCAAAGTCAACACCTGTGGGGTATTAGTGTGATATAATGCCACGTACGGGAGGAGGATTTGACTGCAAGTATCTGCTTTTAACACGTTGTTATCACCAGGTTAAGAATGAAGAGGTCAACTAAAAGAGCAGGAAAGAAAAAGTGACGAATAAACAGGTACAGGATTTTGGTAAATGATCTAAATTTGAAGGTAGTAAATAAGAAACTTTACGGTATAAATGTGTGTATTGGTTAAGAAAAAAAATGGAGTGAGGTTGGTTTTGGGGGGAATGGACAGAAAATAACCGCATTTTGCTTTTGTAAACAGAAAAAGAACTAACTAAATAGATAAATAAATAAGTCTTTTATCTACTCACGTTTGCTCCGAAACACAATGTAACGACACATATTATGATTAGCTCCTTCTAAATGACATTTTAACTGTTTACGTCGATCGAATCATCAATCACAACAATTCCTTGCAGACTTCTTGGGTGTAAAACAAATTAAACCAAAGTACATTAAACGACTTGAAAAAGTAGTACCTCATTAACCAAGCGTACCTTCCAATCTCAATTGAAAATTACACCATCCTACGGCTATTCATGTTAACAAAAGATGCACACACATTTATTCCGGAAAGCTCTCAGACTGTTTTCTTTATAACAAAGCAGTACAAGCCATTCGGCAACTACTAGAAAGGGGGATTTTACAATAAAAATCGCAAGCTTTACGCTATCAGATTTTAACAAAGCAGCGCCAGCCATACAATCACTAAAAATCCGGGATTCAACAATCAAACCAGAAAGCTTTTCGGCGTATCAGATATCGCCAGGTGATGTAAGCACGGCCGCCATAAAATCTAATCTGTCAACACCGTTATCTTGATACCAATGTCCACACAGACAGGCCAGCCGCTGACCAGTGGCCGCTGAATCCTCCGGACAAAAGCGCTGTGGACACTGCCATCCATTCCGCGCGGAAAGCTTGGCTGTGTCCGGACAGAGGAGTTTGCGGTTTTAATCCCTCGCTCTAATCCCGCGTTTTAGACCGACTGTCACAAAGGGGAGCAACTCTGTCAGGGGTCCCCTTCGCCGGTTAGAGTTACCTAGGTTTCTATCGCACGGAGACGGGAGAATGAGGGAAGGGGTGGTGGTTGGTGGTGAGGACGGGGTCTTCGTGTGTGTGTGTGTGTGTGTGTGTGTGTGTGTGTGTGTGTGTGTGTATGATCGCGAGCGTCTGTTCTTTAAAATCGTTCTCTATTTTCATATTTTAACCCGCTCCTGTAAATGACTATATCAGTGTACGCATGTGTTTTTGTTTTTTTTCTTCTTCTGATTATCTTCCCATTTCTACATTACGATCAATCATCTTAGCCCAAAGCAATAGAAGCTTTGGGAGTTTGGATCTAAAAACAGCGTCTTGATTCCTCACTATTGACAACACTCTCCGTCCCCATCGTTGCATCTAAACTAACACGTGCTCACAAAGGGAGTCTTACTTCCATGAAACATCACATTCCCTCAAGTCCAATCCGAAACTAAACGTACATATATTATTCAATTTTTTAAGAATGGAATTCCCCTACAAATAATACACCTCCCCGAATCGTCTTTTTTTCAAGTCGTTTCCGCCAAACCAAAGCAACCATGAATGTGATGGTTGTAACGAGGGAATGTTCCTTACATTTAACATCCCAATTCCCACAAGTCTCATCCCAACCTATACGTACATAATGTTTCTAACAATAGACTTTTTAATTCAACCCCCCCCCCTCTCTCTCCCTCCTCTCCTGAATTCTTTTTCCGAGCCATAATGTTTGTAACAATAGAGAGCTTTCTTCAATTCCACATCCCCATTTCCCAAAGTCGCATCCGAACTTACACGTACATAATGTTTGTAACAAGGGAGTCGTTCACTGTCCTGCCTGGCTAAATGGACACAGGGAGACAGCCAGACAGCACTCGCACATTAAACTGCTGTGCACAGGCGATTTATGCTGACCCTTCTACGTCTATCGCTGACACAGTTGCAACATTTCACGAACAAGTGTCTATTTTTGTTTCCCTCCTGTGGCTTACATGCCACACACAACTCACACTACGATAGAGTTAGTGCTGAGTCGAGTATAAATGAATTAGTATGAAATGGACACGCACACACACACACACACACACACACACACACACACACACACACACACACACACACACACACACACACACACACACACACACACACACACACAGAAACAGAGAAGGATCCTGAGTGAGTTAAAGGCACAGTAAGCCTCCCGTAAACCATCACAGATACGGTCAAGCTTTTACACACAGTTCCAGTTGAACGCTCACCAAACGGGAACATCCTAGGTGCCCTCCGTAAAGAGCGAGCAATTTTCAAAGAATTTATTTTTGCGTGGTTTATCTTACCCCTGAGCCATCGTGAACCCGTGTGATCCAGTTTCCCTTTTTCACAATATAGTCGTCAGTTAGTAATTTGAATGCGACTCAACGTGAGCTTATCTGCAATAGCACGTTATTATGTACCCCTGACTATGCACGAAACAAACGGCTGTGGTTCACAAGAACTCTAGCGATGGCTTTTGACTGTTATGTCAACAGTTATGCCTATAAACCGTCGTCTGCTACGAGAACCACGACCTTGCGTGACCCTGCTTCCGGGCTTTTCTTTTTTCAAACTTTCAAAACTTCGAATTGTTCTGATCTTGTCTTGATAAAAAAAATAATTCTTTTATGATTTAAGAATGTTTGTGTGACAAGCTGTCAATTTATTATTTGAATGGAATCTCTTGGTAAAGACATATAATTTTCTAAGGTGAAACTAAATACCCCAGCCATAATGAACGCTCCCGTCTCACCCCAGACACGCGGTTAAGCCATACTGTCCACTTTACTGTCCACTGCCCAGTCAGTCCACAGACTGTCTTGCGATTTACGACGACACACAAGACAGCTCAGTATCTGTTACAGCGTCATCACAATTATTCCCCTTGAAAGGAACTCTTCACATCTGGGAGGTCTTTTCAGTCAACCTACTTAATATGCACAATATTGAGAGCGAGGCTGCGGCCACGACTGTCTGTCCACAAAGTCCAGCCAGCTGGGGAATAATGGTGCTGGTTGTAAAAGCTCGGACACTAGGCTTTGGGTGGGCCAGACATGCCGATACCAATTTATTAGTGTAGGTCCTTTGTTCGGTATCAAATATCAACATGGAATCGGTGCCTTGATGACATTTATTGGCCAAATGATCCATGGATACACACCGATCTTGGGTATAGCAAGGTATTGCTATGACAATGCAAACATGCTGATTGCTTCTGGAGATAGTCAGGGACATTTCTCATAAAGTTGCCTAAGTGATAGTTGGAGACATATCTGATTCAAAATGAGAAAAGGAAACATGAGCCACGATTGAAAACTCGGAGATCAACATCTAAACTCACGAATATGAGAACGTCGATTAATAGTAAGCGCCTAGGGCTATATCTAGATTAGGCGCATAAAAATGATCACAATAACAATAATAATAATAATTGTCAGTAAGTACTGGTGTCACATGACTGATGTGAACCAGTTGATTGGCTAATGGCGATGCGCTAAAACTGTTAGCGCACTCTTGGAGTGCGCTAACTTTTCCACAGAGCGTATTCTTACGCCCTTTGCCTAAGCAAGACTGTGCTCTCATCCTCAGAATTAATTAATGACATGTAGCTTATATTCTCCACAATACCAAATGACCATAAATTCCCTGCTTCTCAATTAAAGCAGAAGTGGGTTTTTTTCTGACAGATTGCATGTGCCTGTGCCAGTGCCAGTGATCTAAAAAAATAGAAGCCGCTGTGTTTCATCTAATTTTCGCCGACTTGCATAGATTCTTCTCATATGCCGTGTTAGTGGCATGTAGCTTATCATCCACATTACCAAATGATGAGTTAGTATACAATTCCCAGCGGCTAACAGAAAACACAAGTGTTATTCCGATAACGTACCAGCTAGACCAGTTTGGAAGACTGACTCGATCGACTCTGTAGCAGACAACACAGAAATACGACTACATCAGTTCAGTAAATGAATGGTTTCAGAATTATTATTTCAAAGCAAGAACAATCGTAATCGAAAACGTGTAAGGTTCAGAACGTTCTTACCATATATAAGATTTATTAGCAGCCTGCCTCATGCGTACAGACTCAGTGCAGACTGCAGTCGTTCCATTGCCCAGGTTGGCAGGTAGCCTAGCAGACGACATTAACCCCGCTCAGCAAATTAACATGTTGGGCAAATGTGAACGAAAAAACGATGGGGATATAATACGTGTAGGGTTCAGAGCATTCTTACCGTTCATGTTTAGTATCAGACTCCCCGATGAGCGAAGATAGAACACGAGAAATGTGCCACATTTGTTTTGAAAATGTGCGAACCGTCGAGTCCCGCTTTGAGTCAATTCAAGGGGAGTCACTCCGCATAGTCAATCCGTCGAAGCTCGACTGGAGGTTTCGAATCGCAAATAATGAAGAGCCTTTCTCCGAGTTCAAATGAGGTCTCTCTGAAAGATCATCACTGTTCAGATTAACGCTACACTGGAATTTACCAACAGAAATTAAAATGCGTGTGACGAAAGCACGACACACTTGAGACACCCCACACAAAAGTAGATCTTTACTGTGCACGACCTGACCACACAGTTATGCCTATTCAAATGCGCATTGCAAAATGTGCGTTTGGAATCTTCTTTTTTCTATGGCGGTACTGACAATATCGTTATTGAAACAATCCCAGTGCACTAAGGGATTTATAGAGCAAATCTCGAAAATAATTATTGAACTCAGCGCTATGCGCTTCGTTCAATAATGAATTTTCTCGATTTGCTCTATAAATCCCTTAGTGCACTGGGATGTCTCAATAACTTAAATAATAATAATAATAATAATAATAATAATAACAATAATAATAATAATAATAATAATAATAATAATAATAATAATAGATAGCAAAACGATTAAGAGAACAATAGTTATACAAACAAGAAGTTGGATATTGAAACAGTTTCAACAGTTGCATTCCGCATCAACCCATCCGACTCGTTATATGATTGGAGTAAAGAAAAGAAGCTAACATTCTTGGTAATTTCAACAACAACAACAAACAAACAAAATCCACTGAACAAAACATCAGTGGAACAAATTTTGCGAGAGCAGAACAAATAACTGGCGAAAAAAAGCCCCGCAAACACAACAGTAAGACAGACTCCACTCCAAACCGACAGACAGACAGCAAGCCTGGCTCTACCAGGAAGACGTTCCAACAGGCCTTGGATGTACAAAGTTGTATCGTTATTGTACATTTTGAACGTCACAACACAAGCATTTAAAATGAACTGTTGTTGTGGTGGAAGAATGTTTAATTGGGTGTATTTTTCTTCAGTTTTCTTATTGAGTTCTCGATTTATCAATGGTACACCTCTCTTGTGAAGTGTGTTTATTTTCTTTATATGAATATCACTGGCATTGCACTAAACAGCGAATGTGAGAGAGACAATATGCGATGAAGAACATTATGAGTGCGTCAGTAGAAACAAAGCGCCAGAGCTTATTAAACAAGAAAAGGTTTCTAGAAATACGCTTATAAACTTGAGAGCGCCAGTTAAGTTCATCACCAATTACAACTCCAAGCACACGGTGTTGACGGACCTGGGCAGTAGATCAAGGCTCAGAGGTTGACGTTGGTGTTTTTGTTTTATGGTTGTTAACATGCATGCTTTTTGCTTTCTTAGGAGTAAGTGGCATTCTGTTTGTAATGCATAATGAACTAATAATGATATACTTTCTTGGAGTACGTTTTTTTATGAGATTTATATATATATTACTGCTGTGAAGTGTGGAGTCGTCTGCGAATAGGTTAAGTACAGCATTTTTGTGTTTTAGGTGTAAGGGCAAATCATCAATATAGAGTCCAAACAGTAAGGAAACAAGGACAGAGCCTTTACAATGCCTTGTGATGAATATGTACCGTTTAAAGTAGCCCGAGTCTCTTTAAAATGAGAGTGAGAGAAACACAGAGACAGAAACAGAGACAGAGAGTGGGACAGACAGACACACGCAGACAAACAGACACACACATAGAAAGACACACACAATAGATAGACAGATAATTACCTCTTTTCCCATATCCTTCATCAGCAGTGCTTTGAGTTGAAGGAGACATTCGTTGATCCGAGCACGTCGCCTTTTCTCTATCAACGGCTTGTTTTGCTGGAAGAAAACACACACACATCTAACTGTCAAGAAATGTTAGCTTAAAATTATTATTTGCACCCATACACTATGATATACATTTAGAAAGGTTTAAAAAGAAAAACGATTCACTTTAAAAAGAACGAAAAATTCAATGCGATTGAGGGCTTTTGGCGTAAACAATGGTTTTGTTTCGTCTCCCAACTATATTTAGAACGTGAGTAATTAAAAGTTTAAAAAGCATTTTCTGATGACAAGGGCTGATAATTCCATAGTACAGTTTCGTGGGGAAAAATAAAAAATAAAAATGGTGGTATGAAAGACGATTTTTTAGTTAATGATTTGTTTGCTTGTTTGTTTGTTTGTTTGTTTGCTTAACGCCCAGCCGACCACGAAGGGCCATATCAGGGCGGTGCTGCTTTGACATATAACGTGCGCCACACACAAGACAGAAGTCGCAGCACAGGCTTCATGTCTCACCCAGTCACATTATTCTGACACCGGACCAACAAGTCCTAGCACTAACCCCATAATGCCAGACGCCAGGCGGAGCAGCTACTACATTGCCAATTTTAAAGTCTTAGGTATGACCCGGCCGGGGTAGTTCATGATTTAATACATGTACATCTAAATGGACCTTCATCCGCGTGCAACTTGTTTGTTTGTTTGTTTGTTTGTGCCGACTTGTTTGTTTGTTTGTTTGTTTGTTTGTGGCGACTTGTTTGTTTGTGCCGACTTGTTTGTTTGTGCCGACTTGTTTGTTTGTTTGTTTGTGCTGACTTGTTTGTTTGTGCCGACTTGTTTGTTTGTGCCGACTTGTTTGTTTGTTTGTTTGTGCCGACTTGTTTGTTTGTTTGTTTGTTTGTGCCGACTTGTTTGTTTGTTTGTTTGTTTATTTGTGCCGACTTGTTTGTTTGTGCCGACTTGTTTGTTAATGACCATAGATATCTCAGCGGTTTAGATTCACCTTTCACCGGACAAATACCAAAACTAACCAACAACCTCATACACACAGATATTCTACTTCATGGAAACCCCTCCTTGCAAACAAAAATTAACAAAAAAATCTTTTTAACAGTACAGGAATTTATTGGACAGTCCGGCCGTTTCGAACAGATAAACATGTAAAGTGAAAGCACAATCGATACGTCTACTCGTCTCTCTCTCTCTCTCTCTCTCTCTCTCTCTCTCTCTCTCTCTCTCTCTCTCTCTCTCTCTCTCTCTCTCTCTCTCTCTCTCTCTCTCTCTCTCTCTCTCTCTCTCTCTCTCTCTCTCTCTCTCTCTCTCTCTCTCTCTCTCTCTCTCTCTCTCTCTCTCTCTATCTATCTCTCTCTCTCTCTCTCTCTCTCTTTCTTTTCTCATTCTCTCTCACCCTCTCTCTCACTCTCCCCCTCCCCCCTCCCTCTCTATCTCTTACTCACTAATACCATAAATATCATATATGTATTCTTAAACGGATTTTTGTTTTGATGTACATTTTTCATTCAATTTTCTTTTCATGTTTGCTTGCTCTTCTTTTAAACTGTACAATAGCCGCCATTTATATGTATTTTTCTAGAAAACTGTAAACACCACTATAAGCATTATGCTTGTTGTTGTTTACTCTATATGCGTTTTTTTATTTGTAAATAATGCACAAACGTTGAATAAAACAGTTTAAACCAATACCAAAATATACAGCCTAGATGCCCAGCCTGTTTTAATTTATCTTTTCGCGTTTTTTTGTGTTTTTGTTGTTGTTGCTGAAACAATATAGTATTGCGGACACTTTGTCAACCAGCGCAATTAATTCAGCTGAAGCCCCCCCCCCCCCCCCCCCCCCCCAGAAATCTGCAACACAGTTGGTTTGAGGTTATTTTTTCAAGGAGAAGGATTCTTCTAATCCCATGCAACACCATGAACTATTACGTTGTGATGCACATGGCCGTTTGCACAGGGAGGACGGAGTCTTTAACGTCCGTAAAACACGGCTATTTCTGCAACAAATGCTGCTACTATAGCTGTAGCTGCGGCCACGCCCTGCTACTCCTTGTGACACTACTTCATATATTACTACTCCTACTAATAGTACTGAGCGCTCATCTAGCTATCAGGCGAAACATAAGTACATACCCAAAACTGAGAGAACATAC
>NC_090254.1:28770850-28788350 GCF_037325665.1 Littorina saxatilis
GCTCAATAAATACATCATGGACTCCAAAAAATATATGATAGTGCAGATTCCGATTTGGGTAAAGGACTACTTTCCTCCCGACCTTTGACCTCGCGCCGAACAATGTGACACATTTGTATGAAGTTCTAAAATCGTATTGCACGGCTCAGAAAACCATATCAGTTGCACGCAAAAATGAATCTCAGAACTGATCTGATGTATGAGATGCAATAAGCAAAAGTTTCTTTCATTATGAAAGCAATGCAGGTCGAAAAAAACGAACATTCAACTTACAAGATAACCAGATGCTAGCGAACCAAAACAAAAACACGAGTACCCTCCCCTTGCATCGTTAGCAGACGACTTTTGAGAATCTGTCGGTAGTGTGTTTTGGTGTGCGCCTTCAGCTATCAAACATCGGCTGTTTCACGTGATTTGCGAGCAAGTCTACTCTTTTGCCTGGCTCTGCAGTAAGTCCACATATTTTTCCGTAATCCAGTCATATTCCTTCAAAATGCAATCAATCGGCGGTGACAGACGTGTCAGTCGGTCGCGTTTTCCTCTCACCCATACCAGTTTAAGTTCATCCATGCAAACACACTCGCAAAACAGTTTATCACGTAGATACATTTCAAATAGGGAGCAAATGGTTAAATCTAAACCTACATATTTGTTCCCTAAGATTTGCTTCTCTGTCAATAAGCCTAATTACACACGTTCGAGAAAAACAACGTGGAATCAATTCTGAATCGAGTAAGCCAAATGGGTCCCAACCCCGTTTCGCCCGTTCTGCCGACCTGAAACGCAAAACAAAAGAATTGTGCGCTTCAACTAAATTAATTTCTATTCGACTTCATTACTTTCTTGCAACTTATGAACCTTTACTTAAAGCTTTTAAATGGTCTGAAAGTAGTGTTACCGCGTACTTATCGATGCACTCATTCGTTTTATTTTTTCAGCGACGGTCACTTAGTTTAAAGTTGCAAAAGGGCTAAGTCTCGCTGGCAACAGTTTTACCCTGCACAGATCGCAACAGTGCCGCTAGTAGTCTACACTTCGTGTTTGATGGTAGAATGGGATATACAGATTACAACACTCGTGGTTTTTTATATGGCTTGTATTTCAGTCAAGACCCAGCGGGAATATCAATCGAGAGCCACTCGCCAGAGGCTCGTGTCTCCCGATGATATTCATCCGCTGGGTCTTGACTGAAATACAAGCCATATAAAAAACCACTCGTGTTGTAACCTATACATATATATATATATGTATAGGTTACAACACGAGTGGTTTTTTATATGGCTTGTATTTCAGTCAAGACCCAGCGGATGAATATCATCGGGAGACACGAGCCTCTGGCGAGTGGCTCTCGATTGATATTCCCGCTGGGTCTTGACTGAAATACAAGCCATATAAAAAACCACGAGTGTTGTAATCTGTATATCCCATTCTACCATCAAACACAAAGTGTAGACTACTAGCGGCACTGTTGCGATCTGTGCAGGGTAAAACTGTTGCCAGCGAGACTTAGCCCTTTTGCAACCTTAAACTAAGTGACCGTCGCTGAAAAAATAAAACGAATGAGTGCATCGATAAGTACGCGGTAACACTACTTTCAGACCATTTAAAAGCTTTAAGTAAAGGTTCATAAGTTGCAAGAAAGTAATGAAGTCGAATAGAAAATAATTTAGTTGAAGCGCACAATTCTTTTGTTTTGCGTTTCAGGTCGGCAGAACGGGCGAAACGGGTTTGGGACCCATTTGGCTTACTCGATTCAGAATCGATTCCACGTTGTTTTTCTCGAACGTGTGTAATTAGGCTTATTGACAGAGAAGCAAATTTTAGGGAACAAATATGTAGGTTTAGATTTAACCATTTGCTCCCTATTTGAAATGTATCTACGTGATAAACTGTTTTGCGAGTGTGTTTGCATGGATGAACTTAAACTGGTATGGGTGTCAGGAAAACGCGACCGACACGTCTGTCACCGCCGATTGATTGCATTTTGAAGGAATATGACTGGATTACGGAAAAATATGTGGACTTACTGCAGAGCCAGGCAAAAGAGTAGACTTGCTCGCAAAACACGTGAAACAGCCGATGTTTGATAGCTGAAGGCGCACACCAAAACACACTACCGAAAGATTCTCAAAAGTCGTCTGCTAACGATGCAAGGGGAGGGTACTCGTGTTTTTGTTTTGGTTCGCTAGCATCTGGTTATCTTGTAAGTTGAATGTTCGTTTTTTTCGACCTGCATTGCTTTCATAATGAAAGAAACTTTTGCTTATTGCATCTCATACATCAGATCAGTTCTGAGATTCATTTTTGCGTGCAACTGATATGGTTTTCTGAGCCGTGCAATACGATTTTAGAACTTCATACAAATGTGTCACATTGTTCGGCGCGATGTCAAAGGTCGGGAGGAAAGTAGTCCTTTGCCCAAATCGGAATCTGCACTATCATATATTTTTTGGAGTCCATGATGTATTTATTGAGCTATAAAAATACAACATATATACCCATACTGAAGTAACAGAGACAAAGAAGGGAGGTCATGGGATATATATATATATCCCATGACCTCCCTTCTTTGTCTCTGTTACTTCAGTATGGGTATATATGTTGTATTTTTATAGCTCAATAAATACATCATGGACTCAAAAAAATATATGATAGTGCAGATTCCGATTTGGGCGAAGAACTACTTTGCTCCCGACCTTTGACCTCGCGCCGAACAATGTGACACATTTGTATGAAGTTCCAAAATCGTATTGCACGGCTCAGAAAACCATATCAGTTGCACGCAAAAATGAATCTCAGAACTGATGATCTGATGTATGAGATGCAATAAGCAAACGTTTCTTTCATTATGAAAGCAATGCAGGTGGGAAAAAACGAACATTCAACTTACAAGATAACCAGATGCTAGCGAACCAAAACAAAAACACGAGTACCCTCCCCTTGCTTCGTTAGCAGACGACTTTTGAGAATCTGTCAGACCGTCCTTACCTGGCACGGTTGGGCTTCGCTATCATCAGCTGTTTCACGTGTTTTGCGAGCAAGTCTACTCTTTTGCCTGGCTCTGCAGTAAGTCCACATTGGCGATGAAGGTATCTAAGAACTTAACATGTGTGTATTTTTCCGTAATCCAGTCATATTCTTTCAAAATGCAATCAAGCGGCGGTGACAGACTTGGGTCCTGTTTTCCTCGCACCCATACCAGTTTAGGTTCATGCAAACACACTCGCAAAACAGTTTATCATGTAGATACATTTCAAATAGGGAGCAAATGGTTAAATCTACATATGTGTTCCCTAAAATTTGCTTCTCTGTCAATAAGACTAATTGTATAATAATGCGTTCGAAAAAAACAACGTGGAATCGATTCTGAATCGAGTCGAGTAAGCCAAATGGGGGCCAAACCGGTTTCCACGTTCCGCCGACCTGAAACGCAAAAGAATTGTGCGCTTCAACTAAATGGATTTCTATACGACTTCATTACTTTCTTGCAACTTATGAACCTTTACTTAAAGCTTTTAAACGGTCTGAAAGTAGTGTTACCGCGTACTTATAGATGCACTCATTCGTTTTATTTTTTCAGCGACGGTCACTTAGTTTAAGGTTGCAAAAAGGCCAAGTCTCGCTGAAAACACTGTTTCACACTCCAGAGATCGCAACAGTGCCGCTAGTAGTCTACACTTCGTGTTTGATGGTAGAATGGGATATACAGATTACAACACTCGTGGTTTTTTATATGGCTTGTATTTCAGTCAAGACCCAGCGGGAATATCAATCGAGAGCCACTCGCCAAAGGCTCGTGTCTCCCGATGATATTCATCCGCTGGGTCTTGACTGAAATACAAGCCATATAAAAAACCACTCGTGTTGTAACCTATACATATATATACACATACGTAAAACAATTACAAAAGATAAGCAAGGCAGAAAAACTATTCACATGACTATATACACGTTGTAGGCTATACATACATTCTTGCGTTATGAAACACTGATGCTTTATGGACAGATATGATCAATATGAAAATAATCAGAACGAAGTCTTCCATCACTGTGACTTTTCGTAATTTGACATTAAATGTAATGAGAGGTGTTTTTTGAAAGTATTGAGACTTGTTGGGACTCGAACTGATTCCGGGAGAGAATTCCACAAAACGCTGCCAGAATAAGCTAAACTTGATTTAAAGAGATCTATCCGCGGAATGGGGACGTTGAATTTTCGGCTTGGTTTGGCTTTAAATTTTGTAATGAAAGCACTCGGTGCATGGCCGGAAAGGATTTTGTGAAGGAGCACGCCTTTATTTGATTTAAATCTTTCTTTTAAAGGCAAAATCTTAAGTTTTTTATAATCGTCGAAAACAAGACTGGATTGTTTTAATAGAACTGATTTTAGTGCTCGTCTGTGTAGACTGTACAGTGGTTTTAAAATGTTTGCACTGGCAGAGTCCCAGATGGTCGAACAATAATCCGTGATGGTTTGTATGTATGCATTATAAAATAACCTTGAGTGTGGATCAAGAAAGTGCTTTAGAGAGAGAGAGAGAGAGAGAGAGAGAGAGAGAGAGAGAGAGAGAGAGAGAGAGAGAGAGAGAGAGAGAGAGAGAGAGAGAGAGAGAGAGTGGTTGATGTTGATGTTGATGTTGAGGTGGCGTTGTCAGGGAAGTTGAGGTTTGAGCGAAGAGGAAAAGCTTGATAGGCATCCGAAAGGATCTCGTGTGTCAAATGTGACATTTTTTTCTTATTTCATTTCAGTTTTAATTAACACCTGGTAAGTTGAACGCACGGGTACATGGCGTTTTAATTAAAGACAGTTTACCGCCATGTAGGCAGCCATACGCCATTTTCGGGGGATGCATTCTTGGTATTTTCGTGTTTCTATAACCCACAGAACTCTGACATGGATTACATGATCTTTTCCGTGTGCACTTGGTCTTGTGCTTGCGTGTACACATATGAGAAGAGGGATAAGGCACTAGTAGGTCTGCACATACGTTGACCTGGGAGATTAGAAAAATCTCCACCCTTAACCCACCATTCTCGGCCGGGATTCTAACCCACGACCTACCGCTTGGGAGGCTGGCGTCTGATTCACTAGGCCACTGCGCCCGTCTAGATACTTAATCAAAAGGGACAATCGAAAGACACTTTGTCAAATGGACTCAGTATCACATGGAATTGACAGTTTAAGCCTCAAACAAATTAGTTTTGAACTGATATATCGCATGATCAAGTTGCCGATTGTACTTCTTGAATAGTATATTTGCGAATCTGTCTCTATTATCACATAGCGAACGAGAACAAGAAGAAGAAGACATTGTTTTAACTCCGACTGCTCCCTTATTTAAACGCGTAATGTCCCTAACTGGCCCCTGCTGCAACTGAGAACGTTGGATCTCATTTTCATCGTTGTGATTTCTATCTGAAGTAATTTTAACAAAGACAATGAAAATGATGAATAAAATGAAGTAATGAAACGCGGATGTCGTTCAAACTCCGACTTCGGATCATCCAAGACCAATCGCAGTCGGCATTTTACTGTTGAAATTAGTTCATTTATAACTAATCAGAACAAAAACAAATTACTCTCTGCACAGAAAGCTTTAGTTGGCACAACATATTTAAAACAACAACAACATAAAAACACACAAAAAAGGCCTTATAAGTTGCCATAGACAGTTTAACAGTCTTCAGAGCGTCAGGGAAGTAGCTATTTCACAAAGACAGCCTTGGATGAACAGAACAAATTAAACAAGTCGCGTAAGGCGAAATTACTACATTTAGTCAAGCTGTCGAACTCACGGAATGAAACTGAACGCACTGTAGTTTTTCACCAAGACAGTACAGCTTCGTCAATCCCCGCGAGAAGGAAATCGCTCACCTTCCACGTGCAAAACGCAGTAAAATTAACACGCCAGAATAGCGCGGTAGCGTATTGTGCTAAGCAGGAAAGCGCGCTTTTCTGTATTCTTGTTAACTTTCGGAGCTTGTTTTGAATAGAACCTATCATATCTATATGCTTTTGGAATCAGGAAATGATAAAGAATAAGATGAAATAATTTTTAAATCGATTTCTTAATTTTTTTTCGTAAGACTAATTAATCTATTTTCGTTAATTGTGATCACATTTTAAGAGTAAACATGACATATGTATATATTTTTAGATTCAGAATATGATGAGGAATACGATGCAATCAATTTTAAGTCTGTTTGCGAAAATTTGATTTTAATGACAACTTTAATGAGCAAACTCATTAATTAAGTTTTAAGCCTCCAAGCTGAAATGCAATACCAAAGTCCGGGCTTTGTCGAAGATTACTTGACCAAAATTTCAACCAATTTGGTTGAAAAATGAGAGCGTGACAGTGCCGCCTCAAATTTCACGAAAAGCCGGATATGTCGTCATCAAAGCTATTTATGAAAAAAATGTCTGGAGATACCATACTCAGGATCTCTCATGTCAAGTTTCATGAAGATCGGTCCAGTAGTTTTCTCTGAATCGCTCTACACACACACACACACACACACACACACACACACACACACACACACACACACACACACACACACACACACACACACACACATAGACACACATACACCACGATCCTCGTCTCGATTCCCCCCTCTACGTTAAAACATTTAGTCAAAACTTGACTAAATGTAAAAAGAGCCCATGCGATCTCGTGTCAGGCGATTTTTTTTTTTAAATAGTGGGCTTTATTTTATCACTATTTTGCAATCGATTAGAATGAAGGTTCATTTTGGGGAAAGTCGCTAAACCTGGAACAGTTAAGGAGAAACAGCCGTACCAGACAAAAAAATGGATATTGCAAAGCGTTCTTTATATTGTCACATACTAGACTCTATCAGTAAATAAACGAACCACAAAAAATAAAATAAAAGTCACGCAACTCATCAGACTGATCATAATAAAAAATGTCTGCATTTGTTCCAGGTTGGACGCATGGGTGTGTAAAGTGGAACACTGTGTTGTCAAACTCGGAACACATACAAACACACCCTGACTCTCTTTCTAGCTCTGTCTGTGTCTCACACACACACATATATGCACCCACACACTCTCATTCACACACAAACAAGCACACTTTACCACACACACAAGATAAATAAATACGTCATAACATTTTGATTAAGCCAATTAATTTTATGTATTTATTTATTTAACGCCTGTACCGTTCAATCGGTGACTTCAGGTATTTAATTAACTGATCGATCTGGAAAAAATGCTAACTCTGGACAGAAATCTATTCTTGACAAAAATTTCTTTAAAAAAAAGCAGCCATTGACAGTAAGGAAGTCTTCCGTGCACACTTCTTCCTTTCTTGTTTTCATTTTCCTGGCCTGTGTGGTTTTGTTTGGGTACAAATCAAAAGCTTGGGCGACGCAGACGCCGACATTCAATTATCGGTGCTCTAATAGCAGTCGGGTTTTGACTGATGACAATTTGATCCATGTTAAAGATAAAGGAACTCCTAAAAGTATGATCAAATAAAATAACCAAAATAAGTGCCTTTCTCAGCAAAGGACATTTGAATGAAATTTTTAGGAATTGTTTATTAGCGAACCGAACAGGGGGAAATTTGTGTGTGCTCACTTTACATTCGAACAATCGAAAGTTTTGACGCTCATTTAAATCACAGGCACATCTTCTTCTTCTTCGCTCATGTTTTTTACGCGTATGACTGTTTTCACCCCGCCATTTAGTCAGCCATACGCCGCTTTTGGAGGATGCATACTTAGTATTTTTGTGTTTCTATAACCCACCGAATGCTGTCATGGATTACAGGACCTTTTTCGTGTGCACTTGGTCTTGTGCTTGCGTGTACACACAAAGGGGTCTGCACATAAGTTAACCTGGAAGATCGGAAAAATCTCCACCCTTAACCATCCTGGCGCGGTCGGGATTCGAACCCACGACCTTCCGCTTGGGAGGCCGGCGTCTGATCCACTAAGCACATGGCACCGTCTGGTTGGGCATGCATGGAGGAGTGGATGGGAGTTGAGCCGGCTTTCGCCCCGCATTATATCAAGAGGCAAGAAGAGTGCTTCCCAACTTCTACCCCCCACCCACCCACCCCCACTACCACCCCTCCAGTGTCATGTGCATGTAATCTGAATAGTCATTATTCATAGCTTTGAAATTAATTTTTCCTGACAATGTTTCCCTATCCTCAGCTAAGTTTTACCTCTCCCACCCCACATCCCTCCAGCTCCCCCCTCCCCCTCCCCCCTCAAACGCTTACCCACCTCCCGAGCTAACCCTGTCACATGCCTGATCAAGAGCCATATTTGTGTCACTTGAGGTGTGTTTTGTAGTGTACAAGGAGGTTGCACGTGTTTGGTTTTTCCCAGACACTCTAAATGGCACACGCCAGGTGTCGAGCCTTGAATCTTACACCCTCCCGACCGTCCCACCTGCATTGTTGTACCCCCCGTGTCTTATTCCATGCCGATCGCACCCTCTTATTTTATGTTATTGTACGACTTAAGCTCATTCAAATCAAGACGTGAACATAAGACCTGACTTCCGGTTGATGTCATAGTGAAGAAGCGTTGATCACATGACTTTTTGTCCAGCCAAGCGAAGTCGTCATTGTGTTTTAAATGGTGAACAAGTGAACTAGTCTATGAGTTAAAGAACATAATGCGTTTTACATTATTTTTCTTAAAGAAATAATCACGTTATCCTCAGCTTCTAGCCGGCTATAAGACAAAGCAAAGTTCTCGAAAGTCGAAGACGAAAACCACATGTAACGATACTCGCATTTTATCCTTGGCACAAAGGGTCAACAATCCCCAAAATAAGGCCTTAAATGAATAAGGCCTTATTTCAGGAAATAAGGGCTTATTTTCAAGAAATAAGGCCTTATTTCTAAAATAAGGGCTTATTTTTTTATGGGCTTATTTTTTTAAGGCCTTATTTTTTAAGGCCTTATTTTAGAATCTTATATGTAAGGCCCGAAGAGATGGTATAAATGAAACACACACACACACACACACACACACACACACACACACACACATACACATACACACACACACAGCTAGCCAACAGTATCAATGTGTTACTTACAACAAGACTGCAGGTTACTATTCTACATTCGCACAGCTCAAAAGAGGATACAAGTTGAGGTTAACGTCTTTTTTTAAAACTGCCTAGAAGTCCATGTGTCAGAATGGGAAAAACATGCAATTATCTAGAAAGGACCGTTATACTCAAGGCTTCTGGGTTAATGCCCTTTTACGTAGACCACGTGACAGATTAAGAATGTCCTTCTTCAGCGGCAATCCTCCTCAACGAGTGGTGAACGAATATTTTCCTCCCAATTAATTTCGGATTTGTGCTACTGTAAGTGATGTAACTTTCCTTTCTCTCTCTCTGTCTCTTTCTACGCCCTGACATTTTTCTTTAACCTGCGACTGAGGTATTTTGCTAGTATTGTTTTAATGTTTGTTTTAATTGCCTTTTTGATACCAAATGCATAAAACACCCAAATAACTTTTGGGGGCAAAGCCAATTAAACAGGAGTGAGTTTGCGCCAAATGAAG
This sequence comes from Littorina saxatilis, assembly GCF_037325665.1. Classification (NCBI taxonomy): domain Eukaryota; kingdom Metazoa; phylum Mollusca; class Gastropoda; order Littorinimorpha; family Littorinidae; genus Littorina; species Littorina saxatilis. The sequence continues at coordinate 28,780,418 of NC_090254.1, forward strand.
ATGTCCAATACAAATCTGCCATGCGAACTCAAGAGTTTCTGTCCAAGTTTTTAAAATACATGGGGGACAAGCATCTTCCCACTTAAACACATTCTACAAATCATTAGCCTGGCCGCGAGCTGTGCAGATTTAGAAGCGTTTCTTGCTGAATTGATTGCACAAATTACCACACGTGTCATTTACAAGCCAGGGTGTAGATTTGTGGCATGTGTTTAATTCAATGGATTTTCTCTGGGGACTTGGAAGCACAGCCGGTTAATAGAGCACTGGACTGGCAATCATCCGGTTGCGGGTTCGAATCACGGCTGAGACTGACATGGGTCAACTTAATGGGCAGACTCAGAGACTGTTTCCATGTCCAAACCTCGTGTCATTACAGTGGCACGTAAAAGACTTCGATCGTTCTTCCAGAAGTGGCTAGTTAACCCTAAGAGCACACACACACACACACACATACACACACACACACTCACACACACACACACACACACACACACACACACACACTCACACACACACACACACACACACTCACACACACACACACACACACATACACCCACACACACACACTCACACACACACACACAGACACACACACACACACACACACACACACACACACACGAGTAGCGACTCTTGTTGCTGCTAGCTTTCTACTGGGAGGAAGCCACCCGGATTTGCCAGCAATGGGACAACAAAAAAGTATGAGCTAATTATTAAAGAGGAGAAATAGTTGTGTTTAGTTTTTGTTGGGTCTGCTTTCTTCTATTCAAGTTTGAACGGATTTTTCGTGGTGCAAATGCTCGGTTACTCGAAAACAAACGTCTCTTGAACGTGTTCTCGGTCCTTACTGGTCAGTAATGATGTGACACGTCATTTGTATGAGCTAATCATTGAAGAGGAGAAATAGTTGTGTTTAGTTTTTGTTGGATCTGCTTTCTTCTATTCAAACTAAGGCAGGCAGGTAGGATCTGATTTATAACAGTATGTTGCTGCAATGCCGGTGTCCTATTCGCTCGTTGTTCTGGAAAGTTGTTGTAACCTTTTCAAAGTTCACAGTCTCCATTTTTCAACTGCCATGGCTGTCGTAGCAGAGTATTGATGTCACCTCTCAGACTAGGCCTCTCCATGTCTTGGCACACCGAGACAAAGACGTCTTCTGTTGGTTGGAGACGACCAAGACCACCCGCCAGCCTCCATTTGGTTCCACAACGGGGGACGAGTTATCTGTGATGGCACCTGTTTTAAAGATTTTGGTTTGTATGTGCACTTTTTTGTCTTACGACTTTTGCCGAGATCGAATTGCATTTCCGGTCTCCCCTTCAATGATTTACGCATGTTATCTGCAATGCTTACATGTGAGGTCGTTCATTTCTTGGCGTGGATAGTGTGCACACAGCTCTTCCTTTCCTTTTAGCATTATTTTATTTCCCAACATGTCGGGCTTGTTTAACCCGACCCGTCACCTCCCTTTTAAATATCGAAATTTCAGGTTTGCTCTGCTATAATTAGACAGGAAGGGAGGGAGGGAGGAAGGTGGGTTAAATCGAATCCCCAAAACAGCTTGAAAAGACAGAGGCAAACAAACATATTTAACGACCGACAAACAGACAGAAAAACAGATGCAAAAGTAGGCTATTCGCAGTCACAGACAGACGAAGGGGAGAAAAGGAAAGAAAGAAGATGGAATATCAAACCTGGCTTTGTACGAGTGACCAAGACTTTTACAACGGTCTCGATGTCGCAGACGACTTCTCGCGCGGCGTCACCGTGGTGACAGACGACACGAGGGGCATATAATCTTTTCTGTCACAGGTGGATTACGTCCCTTCACCAGTCAGAGGAATAGGGAGGGGTGAAAAGGGGAGGGACGGGAGGGTGGGCTTGGAAGGTGCCTGCATGAGTGTGGGTCTTGGTGTGTTAACGATACTGGCGAATCCCTTTACACATTATTTCAGAGACGCAGACACAAGACGCAAATATACATTGACTAAAACTCAACACTGAAGCACCATCACAGATGTACAAGTACATGTACCTGCAAAAGGAATACAGGTAAGCAGCCAAAAAGTCGAACTGACAGGCATATGCGGACAGGAAGACTAACGTACAGCCAGCCAGCGAGACAGACATTTAGACAGACAGACAGACAGAATCGGATATTTACACAGAAAGAAACAACACGCAGACGGACAGAGAGGAACATGCACGCGTGCACATGCACTCACGCGCGCCTTCGCGCGCGCACACACACACACACACACACACGCACACACGCACGCACGCACGCACACGCACACGCACACGCACACACACACACACAAACACACACACACACACACACAAACACACTCACACACACGCTTGCGCCCCACCCTTCCTTCCTCGACAATACCGATTTCACATACACCACAACTACACGAAAAACGGAAGTGAAACCTGCTCACCTGAGACATCAAAGGGAGCCGCGGAGACGTGAAAATTGTCACTCTCCAGGGGTGCAAGAGTCCTTCCCCTTCCCCCCCCCGGCCATCAGGTCAGCGTGATGCATAGCAATCAGGGGATTACAGGTGTCGCGGAGGATTAGAACGCCAGCTCGAGCATGTCGCTTTGCATAACTCGTGGATTTGCAAACGACGCGCTTTTTCTCCCGCCTAGATATTAACTGAAACGGATATCATTTAAGAAATCATAATCAAGCGAGGCACTGCACTAATCACAAGGTCTTATAGCTGAGGAAAGAAAGGGTTCTTAATATAGACAACTTCATGTAGTAAGTGATAATTATGCGGGAAATTAGTTCAGGTGTTCGGCAAAGATGTAATTACTCCTGTCTATGTTTTCAACACTTCTCTTTTCTATTAGACCTACGCTTTATTTTCACGTATTCTCTTTTGTCTCGCGCTTAACATTAACCCTTCGTAGAAAACATTTTCTCAAAATTATTATTCTATTTTTACCAACTATTTTAGATGTTTTGTTGGAACCAGGGCAAAATACGATTCAGATGATTTTTTTTTTCTCTCATGGTTTTGCTGGGACAGTATCAGAAATTGAAATTGCTTTTATTGAGTTACACTGATTCGGATTTAGCCTCTTAGAAAATATCTAAAAACATTGCCTCAACGTGCACTTAGGCAGGCGACAATGTTCTTCCGCTTTGCCAATGGGTTAGATTTTAAACGCAACATTATCCGTGTGTTTTTGTTCTGTTTTTGTTTTGCAAAGTCAAAGGCACAAATATGAATTTGAACGGGTGAAATTGTGTATTTCTGCATATAATATACGGAAGGGCGAAGACAGCACTGTACTGCTTTCCATTTCGACAACTCAAGGTTATTTGAGTGTCTGGAGAGGCTGTTTTCCCGAATAACCAGGTGCCATGCCAGGGGAGGCAAATGTGTTTGCAGAAAGACTGACCTGTGAAATTGTCGGACTTCAACAGCAAACATGGCGCCCTCATGTTATAAGCTGGGCAAATCTTCCCCCGCGCGGAAACGCTCTTGGTTAGTTTGCAATGTTATTAGCGGCCTCGCGTTAAAATGGATACTTGTCATGCGCAGCGGAGGAAAAGGCCAGAGAAAAAGGAAGTTCCGGCAGACAAACGCCTGGCGGGAAGGGTAGAGTTCACACGTGCGCGCGTTTCGTTTCTGTCGGAGGCACGCGTAGGGGTCCGATAGAGTTGAGAGCGGAGACCCGAGAACGTGTGAGCGTCATCCAAATTACTTCCCTTGCTTTGACCTCTTCATTCGCCGAGGGTCATGTCAAATACCTCTCTGTTCCGTCCACACAATGAGAGTTTCGGGTTTACGCTAGCACGTCGGAGAGGCTCAGAGCACGCCAGATCGTCCGTTAGATGCCCAGACTGAGTTTCTATTCTAGAAAGGAACATGTTTCACTTTGCTCTCACTCTCACTCACAGATCCCGAACCCGCCAGGTTCGTAGAGGCACTGCACTGACGAGTGCTGCACCAGCTGTCTCCCCCTCTGACGGTTGTGAGCAATCTCCTCGGTTGTCACAAAGCTTTTCCCAGTCCACTCTGCAATGTTATCTGTCCATCTGTCTTCCCTGTTTCCTCTTCCCGTGCACCGTACCCTGGATTGATGGTTTTCGAGATCCGCCTGTTCTTGTTATATGGCCATACCATCTCAGCTTCCTTTTCTTGGCAGTGGTCAACAGGTCTTCATAGTGATCTACGTTCTGAGCGATGGTTCTGCGGACTTCCATGTTGGTAACGTGTTCTATGTAGGAGATGCCGAGGATTGTTCTAAAGCATCTCATTTCCACAGCTTGGATTTGCTTTTGCAGTTCTGCTGTGAGGGTCCATCACTCGCATGCATACAAGAAAATGCACACACACAAAAAGCGCACGGAGTAGCTTCAGTTTTTATATGAGACTGATGTTCTTGTCTCTCCAGATTGGCTTTAATTTTTTCACTGCACATGCTGCTGCTGTTTATGCAGTTCATGCCAGGATGTCGGTCTTCGGACCCTCTCCACTGATGTTTTGAAACAAGAGGCGGGGAAACAAGGTAGGGTCTCAAACTCGGTTACAATTTTCAAATGTAATAAAAACAACCAGCCAAACAAACAAACAAACATTAAGTTGAACATATAACCCAAGGTAACAATTGTCGTTCTAATGAGCTCTTGACCACAACGATGGAACTAAAGCATTCCTGCATCATGAACTCTAAACGACCCCGATCCTGACGTGTGTTTATGAGCCAGACGGCGAGAACAGTGATGGGATAACGACACGCATGAGGGTCGGGGCGGGGACTGGGACTGGACTGTCATTCCAGCTACTGCTCCTGTAAAGTACTGTTCACATGGACATTCTTCTTCTTCTTCTTCTTCTTCTTCTTCTTCTTCTTCTTCTTCTTCTTCTTCTCCGTTCATGGGCTTAAACTCCCACGTGCATTCGTGTTTTTTTGTACGAGTGGGTTTTTACGTGTATTGCCGTTTTTATCCCGCCATTTAGGCAGTCATACGCCGCTTTCGGAGGAACATAAACATCATGAGACAAGCTGTGGATCAGTTTAGTTGACGAGAAAATGTTGAAAATGTGGGGAGGTGCTTAGATTTGAGGATATGCCCATGTGAACATCCTGACCGAGTTCCAGCCGAATGTTTGCAGTCTTCTGGTCAATCAAATAATTGGACGTTGCAAGCCTTTTTTCAACATGCACTCCTTAAAACCTTCGTATGTGGCTACATTTGAACCTTGAGTGTTTTTCTCCTTGACGTTATTGTTTGATTTGTAACAATGGTTGCTATTGTCAAAATATAAGAATACCAAGTGTACTGGTTTTTACTTAGATTCTGTCCAGCGATTTTCCTTGGTTGTTTCTCTTCACGCATTAATGTTACCAATGTAGCCTGTACAACGACACCCTGCACCCTACAAGCGAGGCAAGTTGGCGGATCGCTTTAGTATAAACGGTGTGTGTGCATGTGTGTGTTCCATAAGAAACAGCAGGGATGCCCAAATCGTCCGCCCGATCGCCAGGGGCGAGTAAAAAATCCTCTGGGCTAGTAGAAACCGCCTGGCAACTCGCTCGGCTTGCCAGTGAAAGTTCTCGTCAAATGCGACTCTTTTGGTTGACATATCGAGTTTTAAAGCCATATTAACACCGCAGATGCAGCAACTGTGGTATGAACCGGGCCACCAACATTTCTGGTGGGCTAGTGATTCTCTTGAAGTTACTCGCCCAACTGGCGAGTTAAAATGTTGATATTTGGCCATCCCTGAACAGCTATCGGCGTCTTTGTCTTTTCTTTTTTCCCTTCATTTACTGATATTTGTATTTGTTTTTAATGTAACACCTTGCGCAATGAAAGCTTCGCATACATTCTCTCACTTCATTACGTGTAACAAGTTTACCCTGCAACAGAACGTGCTTTGGAAGTAAACACCAATCTAAGAAAATAAATTACAAACAACCAGCCAACCCCCCCCCCCCCCCCCCGACATTGTGCACGATACAGTGGAACCGCTCGTTTAAGACCCCTCCCCCCTCCGATTTAAGACTCCCTGTTTAAGACGATTTAAGACTCCCTGTTTAAGACGATGTAAGACTCCCTGTTTAAGACGATTTAAGACTCCCTGTTTAAGACGATTTAAGACTCCCGGTTTAAGACGATTTAAGACTCCCTGTTTAAGACGATTTAAGACTCGCTCGTTTAAGACCCCTCCCCCCTCCGATTTAAGACTCACCTAAATTAGGCTTGCTCTTTCTTCAAGTCTTCCAGGCTGTTGATAACCTTAGTGAGATTTGAAAGTCGTAAAAGAGGGGGGGGTTATACTGTATCAACAATACCATTCTAAAACGGTTTTTTGCGATGAAGCCCACTTTCCAGCTAATTTCACCCCATAAACCTGCCACAGACACAGTCTTTTTCAACTGATTCGTTCTCATTCGGCTCGAGCGCACATGGCTGAAATCGCCATACGGCGTGAAGTGTTTTTCGGGGCGTGTCCAAGCCCTCCCGGGGTGTACGTAAAGATGATTTAAGTGACAGTGACCAGCCAGAGTCTGTGTTCGTGGTCATGGCGTGAAATTTAGTGAGGCTTGACCGCCCCCGTTTTGGGGCCGCTGTGGTTTGAGTGGTGTTGTGTCATCGCACTTGACCCTTTGACCCTTTGGGGTTGAAAGACAGGACCTGTTCATGTTGTATGGGATGCAGCTGCTGTTATGATTCTAGAATTAAAAGAATACAACCATAATGTTTTGCTTAGTTTGTTGTGTGTTGTTGCGCCCGACAAAAATTATGTTTGTTGATTTTTCTTGTTGATCTATTTTTTTCTGTTTATAAAGCAATCTTGTTATTAAGTCTGCGGATTGTCATGGTTTTGTGTGTTTGTATATTTGGTCGCATATATTCAGCATTTTATTTATTCATGTATTTATTTATTTTAATTTTGGATGCTTTAGATACTTTTCTTTCATCAGTGAGTGATACGACGCAGTAGCACATGGCATTGCCATGTCAACAATACTGCACTTTTACAGGGGATACCATGATCAGAAGGGTAACATTATTTCTTTTCACAATGTCAGTACATCCATCTTCCACTACAATTTTGAAAGGAAAATGTTCGTCTCCAAGCCCATACATTCTTTGAAAACATGGCAGAGGTATACCACAAGCCACAATGATGAACAGGTTCTGTAACAATTCTGGCAAGTGACAATTAAAATTCCACTGTCAGAACCGATTCAGAACTGACTTTGACGCGAGTGACACTCCGCGTCAGCTAAGATGGCACGTAAAGAGAACCAAATAGCCTCTCCAACATAAATATTTTCCGTCCCACAGTTATGTAACCAAGTAAGAATAGCACCAACCGCACACGTGTGCGAGACAGTGAGCAATATAAATTACCAGTTACGCGGCAGAAGGCTGTACAGTTGCTCTGTATTCCTAAAAAAACCACGAAGTTTTGGAAGACAACACAGCAGGCAATGGAAAGAGAGAGAGTGAGTGTTGCCGGGAAAAAGGCTGCATCTTTGTTGTGTGTATATACAACGTTCAGGACGACACAATAGTGGACATTTGAAACTGAGAGTATGTTGGCTGACAAAAGGCTGTATCATCGTTCTGTATTCGTATAGAAGTTACGGTCTTTTGGAAGGCAAGAGAGAGGGCAATAGAAAGTGAATGTTGTCTGGCAGAAGGCTGTTCTTTCGTTCTTCATTCCTACACCAGTTCCGGCGTTTCGGATCGGAACCTGAGAGACCCTTTTTTCAGCCATTCTTTCACAACATTATGTCCCCTTCCCTTCGCTGGTTCAGTGTTACCCCCCTTTCAGCGCGTCTCCCTCTCCCAGTCAATATGGCCGCGGGCATCGTGCAATTACAGCCAGAGTAATCTCCCTGTTTAGCAGTTGGCCACCAGAGTAATGTCCTTTCCCTTCCATTCACA
>NC_090254.1:28793350-28797165 GCF_037325665.1 Littorina saxatilis
GTGTTTACACCGACATTATATTTTTTTTTATAAACGTTGCATTAGGTTTTCATTTTGATTCTAGTTTAGACCTCAACAAAAGAAACATTTTGTTTCTGTCATAGCAAATCAAATTACAGTTGAGCGCAGAACACATAGGGTTTGGGATGGTGGGCGGACAGGGGAGAGGGTGGGGTGGCTAAAAGACAGGAGGGAGGGTAGCGCAAAGGAAAGCGAAGACATAAAAACAAACAAACAAACAAACAAACGTTAAACACAAACAACAAACAAAACAAAAGAAAGAGGATAACTATAGTCACACCAACAACAAACAACAAACCCAACTTTTTGCTTAATGTAAAATGAATAATAATAAAAAATAAAATAAAAATATACATGTTTATCAACACAAAATGATATTTTTCAGGCTTAAGGTTTGTGAGATAATTAATCAAAACATTGTGTTGCCCGACATCAGTCGCTCACGTCTGTGTGCGAACTGAGCGTTTCTCTCGATTTAACGTATGTATACAGTGGGCAAGCATAACAGCAAGCAGTTATCTTGTGCGACCATCATGTACTTATCTAACGTAACTGACCTCCGTCCTCTCGGCTCCTCCACTGTCTATTTATAGCCGTGCACGAAAGGACCGTTTACAGAAAACACATCTTCTCATTCCAAATATTAGCGGTTCTGTTAAGGGAAAAATCGTGCCTCTTGCTCCTCTTTGACGTTTTTATAAAAAAAATAATGAAATAAAACCATTGTTTAAGTTATAAAATCAGCGGTATGTTTGAGAGAAACAGAATGTCTTTTTATGTTTATTTCTCTTGAAAGTTTCTACTATGTCTTGGCAAAACAAGTTTGTAAAGGTCTTGTTTTATGTAAATATATTCACAATACACACTTTTAGAGAGCTTAAATATTCAGTCTTCTGTCAAGCTCCTTACATATTCTCTTGTTCCCATCCCTTCCATTTCTGTTCCTCATGGTCCGAGCCAAAGTTGTGGAATGCCCGTACTGTTTTTTTAAGTCACTCTATCTAAACAACACTACCGGGTTTTTGTTTATAAACAATTACTCTTTTATGGGTGTCTTTGACACTATTCCTCTTTTGCCTCCTCCTCCTCTTTCTCCTCCTCCTCTGTGGACCTCTTTTTCAAACCGCTCATCGCCCCGTGAGAGATAGGGTCAAAGGATTTCTTCACGAAGCCGGAGAGGCCGCTGCCGGAACCGATGCTGTCGAAGGGTCGCTTGTGGAAGGCGTTGAGCCGGGCGAGTCCCATGGACCTGTAGGGCCTCTTGGCGAAGGACGAGAAGCCTCCGTGGTGGATGGAGTCGAACGGTCGCTTAGCAACCTCCTCCATGGCATCCTCGTCGTCTTTCTTGACGAATCCCGACAAGCCGCTGTTCCCAGAAATGGAGTCGAAGGGACGCTTGGCGAAAGAACTAAGTCCGCTGTTTCCGGAGATTGAATCGAAAGGACGTTTTGCAAATGAGCTTAGACCGCTGTTTCCAGAAATTGAGTCGAAGGGGCGCTTGGCGAAAGAGCTCAAGCCACTGTTTCCTGAAATGGAGTCAAAGGGGCGCTTGGCGAAAGAACTAAGTCCGCTGTTTCCGGAGATTGAATCGAAAGGACGTTTTGCAAATGAGCTCAGACCGCTGTTCCCGGAGATAGAGTCGAAGGGGCGCTTGGCGAACGAACTAAGTCCGCTGTTTCCGGAGATTGAATCGAATGGACGTTTTGCGAAAGAGCTGAGGCCGCTGTTTCCAATGGAGTCAAATGGACGTTTTGCAAAGGAACTAAGTCCGCTGTTTCCAGAGATAGAATCAAAGGGGCGTTTGGCGAAAGAGCTCAGTCCGCTGTTTCCAGAGATTGAGTCAAAGGGTCGTTTCGCAAACGAGCTAAGTCCGCTGTTGCCAGAGATGGAATCGAAAGGGCGTTTTGCGAAGGAGCTTAGTCCGCTGTTACCGATAGAGTCAAAGGGACGTTTTGCAAATGAGCTTAGACCACTGTTCCCGGAGATGGAATCAAAAGGGCGTTTTGCGAACGAACTCAGGCCACTATTGCCAGAGATTGAGTCGAAGGGACGTTTTGCAAAGGAGCTAAGCCCGCTGTTTCCAGATATAGAGTCAAACGGACGCTTGACAAAGGAGGCAAAGGAGCTTTTGCCACCGATAGAGTCAAAGGGACGTTTGGCGAAAGAACTCAGTCCACTGTTGCCCGATATTGAGTCAAAAGGTCGTTTGGCGAAAGAAGCAAGTCCGCTGTTCCCGGAGATGGAATCGAAGGGCCGTTTGGCGAACCTGCTGAGATCCCCCCCATGGTTGATGGAATCAAATGACCGCTTGACTGCCTGAGGGTCCTGCTTGGTGCCACCTTCACCCACCTGAAATCAGATAACAAGGTATTGATTAGCTTTGTCAATTGAAGATTGAACAAAGGTCAAACGTCGCATCTCCTTCTCAGCAACTGGGAAGACCAAACATTACACAATGGAACATGACAATGTTTGCATGCAAGGTCGTATTTTCGGGAACTTACTTTGGCTACTTTTCACTGATAACTCGAATCCGGAAGATCTGTCTGAAGGATTCACGGTGGATTTTTTTCTCTTGCGTTGACTTAAAGCTTAATGGAAAAACATGAAACCTGGCTACGTCCATGACGACTTGATACAGTTTGAGTGTGGATATTCCCCAATGTGTTCTAAACACGTGGTCAGCAATGGTAACTCCAGACGCAATGATACACTGGGGAAGAAGTTCTTTTTGAATACAAGATATCACGGATCTGCCTTAGAGAGAGAGAGAGATACAGAGAGAGACAGAGACAGAGAGAGTGAGAGAGAGAGAGAGGCAGAGAGAGAGAGACAGAGAGAGAGACAGAGATATTGAATTGAACTTTATTTAACAAGGATTAAGATTTAAGGCTACGCCTTTTCTTACAATCTGTCCTTGTAATAGAGAGAGAGAGAGAGAGAGAGAGAGAGAGAGAGAGAGAGAGAGAGAGAGAGAGAGAGAGAGAGAGAGAGAGAGAGAGAGAGACAGAGACAGAGACAGAGACAGAGAGACAGAGAGAGACAGAGACAGAGAGAGAGAGAGAAAGAGAGAGAGAGAGAGAGAGAGAGAGAGAGAGAGAGAGAGAGAGAGAGAAGGGGATGGGGTAAATAATAGAGAGAAGAGAGAGAGAAAAGAGCGACAAAACAAAACAAGACAGACTATTTAACAACGAGGGTAATAGATAGCAAGCACACATGTATTGTTGTCAAACAATATCAGTATTGCCAAACTATTAAGGAAACGTGTTTGCTCCATTAACTGCAACTGTGATCTGGAAAAATACGGGATGCCCAGAGGAACGACCAACTGAAATGTTACAAAATCTGTTACCTCCTCTATACTGATTATGTTTCACTGTCGATCCTTCTCTAACCCCGTACATTTATTTCAAGCAAAATAATTAGAGTTTCTGACATGCAGGCTCCAACAGACACGTACGAGCGATAACATGCAGTGTTAAGAACAAAAATATGATGAAACATCAACATGCAGAAGGAAATAGGAAAGCCAGAAAAAAACAGCGAAATAAAGGGTCACACAAACAACCAAGTAACCAAGCAAGCAAACAAAACGAACAAAGAAAACAGACAACAACCAGAAAGATAGGCTAGGATGTTTCTAAACAAAGGAGTAAAATCAGAAATATAGCGGGAAAAATGCAGATACAGATAACAACTGTGCAGTCAGTCAAGCTTTGACATGTAACTCCAACCAAAATAATATAGAATCAAACGGAAAAGGAAAACAAAACAAAAATAAAATGCACACACAC
>NC_090254.1:28797365-28865427 GCF_037325665.1 Littorina saxatilis
TGTCTGTGTGTGTGTGTAGAGCGATTCAGAGTAAACTACTGGACCGATCTTTATAAAATTTTACATGAGAGTCCGCTTTTTCTTTCGCAATTGCCTTTTACCTTGACAGAGAGAGAGTGTGTGCATGTGTGTGTGTGTGTGTGTTCGTGCGTGCGTGCGTGCATGTGTATGTGTGTGTGTATGTGTGTGTGTGTGTGTGTGTGTGTTTGCATGTATATATATATCTATATATATATACGACTAGTGTCTGTCTGTCTGTCTGTCTGTCTGTCTGTCTGTTTGCGATGCACGGCCAAAGTTCTCGGTAGATCTTTTTCAAATTTGGACACCGTATTCAGCTACACCCCGGACACAACCTCATCGATGAGATATTTCAACACGTGCTCTCAGCGCGCAGCGCTGTGCGCGCTGAACCGATTTTTGTGTGTTTTTGTTTTGTTGTTGTCGGGATCCACTACCAGTAACTCTTCCTTATCTTCTCCAGTGTTTTCAGCCGCGATTATCTCCCTTCCTCCGTGTGGCGTCAATCCATATTCCCGTTACTACGTTACTATTTTTAGAAGGTCACTGCACGTTACTATTTTTAGAAGGTCTCCAGTGTTTTGCGCGTTTATCTCCTTTCCTTCGTGCGCCGGCAAAGCCGGCGTACACCCGGCAAAGCCGGGTCCCAGGCGCAGCCTGGTATTCGGCTCAACTTCTTCCCGGCGAGTAATCATCTAGTATATATATATACGACTTGTGTCTGTGTGTGTGTGTGTGTCTGTGTGTTCGCGATGCACGGCCAAGGTTCTTGATGGATCTGTTTCAAATTTGGTGGCCATATTCAGGTACACCCCGGACACAACCTGGTCGATGAGATATTTCAACACGTGCTCTCTGCGCGCAGCGCTGAACCGATTTTGGTTTTTCTGTTCATCTTCCCAGATCCATTCCCAGTAACTCTTCCTTATTTTCTCCAGTGTTTTTGCGTTTATCTCCCTTCCTTCGTGTGGCGTCAATCCATATTCCCGTTTCTATTTTTAGAAGGTCACTGTCGACAACGCTCAATCCATATTCCCGTTATACTATTTTTAGAAGGTCACTATTCCGGCGAAGCCGGGTATTACTCTTCCTTATCTTCTCCAGTGTTTTGCGCGTTTATCTCCCTTCCTTCGTGCGGTGCGCCGGCAAAGCCGGCGTACACCCGGCAAAGCCGGGTCCCCGGCACAGCCGGGTATTCGGCTCGACTTGTTCCCGGCGAAGCCGTACCCGGCGAAGCGGGTATTCATCCAGTATATATATACGGGTGAATCGCGAGACAGAGACAGGCAGCGTGGCGGTTCGCCGTCTTAGAGCACGTGTGAACATTTTCATCCACCAGTTTGTGCCCACTCAAAGGAAGGCAAGAACATATAGACAGACAAAAGCCGCCAGACCCCATCACAAACAAAACTCTACAATCCACACACACACACACACACACACACACACACACACACACACACACACACACACACACACACACACACACACACACACACACACACACAGAAGCCGTATAAATCTATCTATATATATATAAACTAGATGAATACCCGCTTCGCCGGGTACGGCTGCGCCGGGAACAAGTCGAGCCGAATACCCGGCTGTCCCCAAAGTTCCAAACCATGGACCCGCCAAGCTTAGGTCCCTCCCAGGTTGGTGGAATGGGAAGAGCACAAAAATGATTCAGTGGCCACAATGCCATTCCTGAACATATCATGTCGAGTCCCATCCCTGTCGACGACGTCAAATGTAACCGAGTGCCGAAACACCACAATCACCTTTGAAGGAGAAGTCCTCTCAAACAGGATTGAGAATTTTAGAGCTTATTTCAAAGCCCTATATTAACTGTTATGGCTTCTCAAAGCCCAGAACATACACACAGACAAAAGCCGCCAGACCCCATCACAAACAGAACTGTACAATCCACAGGTGTTGCCTCCACACACACACACACACACACACACACACACACACACACACACACACACACACACACACACAGACACTAGTCGTATATATATATAGATGTATATCTATATCTATAAATATATAGAGATAAATGACAGTGTATTTTTCGCGTGGCTATAAATTGATTCGACCTTTGCACTTTTACAGTGAGGACAACTTACGGGTGCAAGGAAAGCGTTCTGGACAGAGCAGTGACATTCTAAAAATAGTAACGTAGTAACGGGAATATGGATTTACGCCACACGAAGGAAGGGAGATAAACGCAAAACACTGGAGAAGATAAGGAAGAGTTAGTGGGAATGGATCTGGGAAGATGAACAGAAAACCCAAATCGGTTCAGCGCTGCGCGCTGAGAGCACGTGTTGAAAATTCTCATCGACCAGGTTGTGTCCGGGGTCTACCTGAATATGCCCACCAAATTTGAAGCAGATCCATCGAGAACTTTGGCCGTGCATAGCGAACACACACACACACACACACACACACACCCACACACACACACACACACACACACACACACACACACACAGAAAGACAGACAGACACAAGTCGTACATATATATATATATATATATATATAGATGTGTGTGTGTGTGTGTATGTGTGTGTGTGCGCGCGTGTGTGAGTGTGTTTGTGTGTGTGTGTGTGTGTCTGTGTCTGTGTGTCTGTGTGTGTTTGTGTGTCTGTGTGTGTGTCTGTGTGTTTGTGTTTGTCTGCGTGTGTGTGTGTGTGTGTCTGCGTGTGTGTGTGTGTGTCTGTGTCTGTGTGTGTGTGTGTCTGTGTGTGTGTGTGTCTGTGTGTGTGTGTGTGTGTGTGTGTGTGCGTGTGTGTGTGTCTGTCTGTGTCAGGGGAGGGGATAAGGGTGAGGAAAGACACAAGCTAATCGTTATGCAACTTTGGAACATTTATGCAACTTTATAAAACTTGAAATATTTTGGCAGCCGCATGTCGCCGCAGCAGTCTGGATTGATGTCTCCTGTTTATGAACTTGCCCACCAGGCATCTTTCCTTCGCTTTTTGATTGTCGCGCGGGGTTGTTTGATTTCATTACTTTGTTTTTATTGATTTGTTTAGACACAGTTCTTATCTCGTCTTTCATCCGATATTTATTTACTTGTTTTGCATGCCCCTTCCTGTTTCTTTATTGTGTCTTAAATTCCTCCAAACCATTTCGTTTTCGCTTAAAGTTCACTCACATTAACACAGGAGTTAACTCCCATTCGCAAAGAAGTTCTCCCACATTAGGCCAAAATTAACCCTTGTCTCTTCAGATTCCAGCGAACGCAGACAGCTTGTGGAATTCGCTTAGGGCAATCAATAGGCAATAGCTTTTGTTTAGGAAGTCCATGGCAGTTTTGTATTAAACGCAAAGCTTCAGAGAAGAGCCAGGAATTGCTTGACAACCATGCGCTACTTTTAGCCTCACAAAAATCCATTGGCAAATCTGTAAGATTCCTAGGCGTATCCGAATGTATTTTTCAACCAAACCGTTCCACGGCGCTGTTTTCCACAAGAAACTTCAAACAAAAAGAACGAATTGCTTAACAACCAAGCACTTATTTTATTAACCTTATAGCCATCAATCCAGCGCATCCCAAGGTATTTCTCAACCAAACTATTCAACAGCTTCGTTTTCCATCCAAAGCTTCAGACAAGATTAACAAATTGCTTTACAACCAAGCGGGGAACTTTGAGCCTTACAACAATTAATAGGCGATTGATAAAGATTTGTCCGATGCATCCAAAGGTAGTTTGTAACAGTTCAACAGCCTTGTTTATCACGCAGATCCCGAGACAAGCGAAACGCTTTACAACTAAGCGCTACTTCTAACTTTACAACAATCAACAGGCAATTGTTGAAGGTTGTCCGGCGCATCCGAAGATAGTTTTCAACCAAACTGGTCTTCGATGTCAATACGAAATTCTGTAAGAGTCCCCGGCGCATATTACGGTACTTTGCAACCAAACTGTTAAACAGATTTGTTTTCTACGCAAAGCTCGCCAAAGGCAGCAGACGGCTTTACAGTCGGACGCAAATCTGGAGATAATAGCCACGGACTGCTTTGCATTAGGATGCTATTTGACGCCGACCAAAGCTAGACAAGAACGAAAGCTGCTTTACAACCAAACTGTTCAACAGCGTTGGTTTACACGCAAAGTTATGAACAAAGAGCGAGATGTTGCTGTTTAATAAGGCACTATTTTAGGCCGACCAAAGTTGGAGACAAAGGCGAAAGCTGCTTAAGGCTGGAGTACTCTTCTGAAAATACGTTGGAGTAGCCTCCCTTTTCGGATATAGAACCACTGATCTGAAAATAATGGATAGCGCACAGCCAATGAAACTGCGTAACCAGAGTGCCGCCATCTTACTGCACCGTACCACACTGACAAATAGGTCAAAGGGAAATAATCGTAGTTTCGAGAGATGACAGCAGTCTTCTTTTGCTGTATCGAACGGTGTCCCAAGATGGCGGATCCGGTGGCGTCAATGTTTTGATAGCTAATAAGAAGGGATGCGCTATCCATATATTTTTAGATCAGTGTATAGAACGCTTTGTGTGTCGTAACAGGTAATCCACGCGTTAGCCATATCCATATGCCAATAATAAAATAATCATTAGTAAATGGCAGAAGTTTAACAAATATCGACATTTTCAAACAGTGCAACTAAAAACAATCGTTAGAACTTGCATTTACGACATGTCGTGCGTGAGAACGTGTCAGTAAACAAGCACTTGTAGGCTGACAGAAGGATCCCTACATCAAGATAAAACAGACGACAGGTAATGGAAAGCAATCTGCGAATACACATACCACATGCTGATGAAAAAGTGTGTTCATCCCTGCTCTGGATAAAATACATCGAACTGATGACAACGTTGCAGCGTTCACGCGAAGAGATTTTTTTCAGGTTATCACTTCTACATTTTATCGCTCAGATCAATGCACGTACTTGGGGCAGATATGAATTTCACACTGAAAAATGACGAAGCGGTCTTCTGAGTTGAGAACTTAACCACATGTTCTTTGACGACATGAATCACGATGGGACAATATAATGTTACGCAGATTGTGTTGAAGAGATGTTTGCAGATTATCGCATCTACATTTTATTGCTCAGATCAATGCACGTAGATGGGGTAGATCTGAATTTCACACTGGAAGACAACAAATCGGTCTTCTGAGTTGAGAACTACATGTTCTTTGCCAACATGTTCTGTCTACCGCGAGCTCTTCCAGAGGTCCCTCGACGAACATTCCATCCCTGCAATCTGGAAGAGCTCCACCATTGTTCCTGTGCCCAAGAAGCCCAATCCCTCGACACTGAACGACTACAGGCCCGTAGCACTCACCTCCATCCCCTTCAAGTGCGCTGAGAAGTTGGTCCTTCGGAGGCTGAGGTTGGAGACAGAGGACCATCAGGATCCTCTTCAGTTTGCATACACCCGCAACCGGAGTACTGAAGATGCGATCCTGACCCTCGTCCACAACGTCTCCGCCTACCTGGAGAAACCCTCCTCTTACGCCAGGGTCCTGTTCATCGACTTCAGCAGCGCCTTCAACACCATCCAGCCTCATCTCATGATGAGGAAGCTGCTGGAGTTCGACGTCAATCCAGTGCTGATCAGTTGGGTCTTCAGCTTCCTTACGAAGCGAACCCAGCGGGTCCGTATTGGACAAGTCTTGTCCGAGGCTGTCGCCACCAATACAGGCGCCCCTCAAGGCTGCGTGCTGTCTCCCACGCTCTTCACGCTGTACACCGCCGACTGTCGCCTCAGGGATCTTGTCAACCTGCTGCTGAAGTTTGCAGACGACACATCCCTGTCAGGTCTCATCCTGAAGAACGACGAATCGGCGTACAGACTCGCCGCGGAGGAGCTGGTGCAGTGGTGCGACGACAACTTCCTGGAGCTCAACGTGAGCAAGACGAAGGAACTCATCATGGACTTCCGACGAACCAAGTCCGCCGTCGACCCCATCATCATCAAGGGCGAACCAGTCGAGATGGTGGATACCTACAAGTATCTGGGCACCATCATCGACAACCAGCTCGACTGGTCACCAAACGTGGACGCCGTGTGCAAGCGGGCAAACCAGCGGCTCTTCTTCCTGAGGAAGCTGCGGCAGTTCCACGTCGACCCACAGATCCTCCACCTCTTCTACCAGGCGACTATTCAGAGTGTCGTCTCCTTCAACCAGCTCTGCTACCACAGCAGTGCAAAGAAGGGCGACATGGAAAGGTTGGAGAAGATCGTGAAGAGAGCAGGCTCCATCATTGGCTCTGAGCTTCAGCCTCTCAGCACTCAATTTCCGAGTGTGGCGCTGAAGAAGCTGAGCATGATCCGCTCTGACGACCGCCACCCTCTGCACCAGGCGCTTGCATCGTGCGAGCCCACACGTGAGTCATCACGCCGTTTGAGGTGCTGGCGGGCCAGGACGAACCGGATGAGAGACTCGTTCCTCCCGATGGCTGTACGACTCTACAACCAGTCCCTGTGAATGTAGTATACTAGATAGACTTGAATGCTGTGAAATGTTACTGTGAGGACTATGGGTGATGTGAACTGTGCTGTGAGGACTATGGGTGATGTGAACTGTGACTGCGGAAGGACAATGAGTGCTGTGAACTGTGGTACGTATAGGGGGGGGGGGGTATGATGTAATGTAATTTGTGATAATGTATGGGGGTTAAGATGTAATGTATATATGCATGATGATGTATTCTGTGTCGATTGTGAATGTATGGTGGGGTGGGGTGGGGTGGGGGGGGGGGTACGATGTAATTTAATGAACGATGATGTACTTGGTGTTTGATAGTGTATGATTGTTTGTTTGTTGTAGATATAGTACGATGTCTGATGTTGTAATGTTTGTGCGTGTGTTATAATGCAATATGTTATGATGTAATGTATGATGATATATTCGGTGCATGATAGTGGAGGTATGCTTGTTAGTTGTAGATCTAGTACGATGTTTGAGGTTGTAATGTTTGTGCGGGTGTTATAATGCAATATGTAGCCGTATGAGGGTTCCAGTGTGTGAGTTGTACATGGCCGGGTGCTAGAGTGCTGCATGAATGAGTAAGTGCATGTGGAGCTG
This sequence comes from Littorina saxatilis, assembly GCF_037325665.1. NCBI lineage: Eukaryota > Metazoa > Mollusca > Gastropoda > Littorinimorpha > Littorinidae > Littorina > Littorina saxatilis. The sequence continues at coordinate 28,804,458 of NC_090254.1, forward strand.
TATGACTGGGTGAATTGTGGGTTGCGTACGTCCGAGGGGCACAATATGCCTGTGTGTCTGAAGTAGTGGGTATGTTGCGTAAGGGTGTGCTGATATTGAACTTCAGTTGTGTTTTGTAAATGTCTATGTATCAGTGTATCATGTCTTGCCACACACATGCCAAATTTCCTTGTATTGATGAGGACAATAAAACTTCTTGTATCTTGTATCTTGTATCTTGTACAGAAATCACTATGAGACAAGATTGTGTTGAGGAGGTTAAATACTGACTGACTTTATATGCAGCGTTTCTGGCTCCTATACCTGGATTTTGTAGAGAGGCCATTTGATCGTGATGATATCCGTGTTTTTGTAACGTTCTTGATGACAACGCGCCAGAATCATATGCAGATCGACCTCTCGAATACACTATACTATATACACTTGTTTTACATAGCTGAACATCGGAAATGTGAAAGTATTGCTCCTCTTGTCTGATCAGTCTCTCGGTTAGATCTCCAGGCTACATTATCAGGTAACTTACCAAACCGGAGTATGTGTGTGTGTGCGTGTGTGTGTGTGAGTGTGTGTGTATGCGTGTGTGTGTTTGTGTGTCACAGTGTGTGCAACTGTGGACGCGCGCGCACACGTGTGTGTGTGTGTGTGTGTGTGTGTGTGTGTGTGTGTGTGTGTGTGTGTATGTGTGTGTGTGTGTGTATTTGAGAGGGGGGAGTGGCGAGTAAAGGAGGTAGTGTGTAAAGATGGAAACAGCTTGTCAGGGGAAACAATTAAAGCAATGTAGTTTTGAGTTTCTTCCCCCTTTTGGATAGTTTCGGTTAGGGATTGGTCGTCAGACTGGGAGAGAGCTTGGGGGTGAAAGGTTGTATGATTGGGCAGTGGAGTGTGCGAGTGTTTATTTTGAATATTTAATTAATTAGTATTCGGAGGATTACACCGGATTACCACCATCAACGCTCTCATTTGGACTTTTCTTCGTAAGCTTACTGTGCCTGGTGTGACATTCACGAGGATTGTTGTGATTCTTGGACAATCGTGTTCCCGTGCTGGACTTGCATCGGAACGGTATACGTGCTTTCTAGTGTGCGCGCGCAGAGTGTGAACCGAGAGTGAGTGTGTCATTGTGTGGAAGTTTTGCTTGATTGATTTATTCATGATTTAATTTGCTTTTTGGTTCAGTTATGAAATATGTGTATGTTATACTTTGTATTAGGGTTTCATTTACTAGTGCGCCTTGCGCCATTGGCGCATAACATCTCAAAATGTCCCATTGGAATTGCCTTCAGTGCGTCAAAGGGCGCACTGAGATTACGTACCACTGCGCCACCCCATGCACACTTTTCACGGGAGTACAATGTTCGGAATGAGCTAGGCAAAAACGCGCGCCAAGCCGAGCAACTTGCGAGTTTGTAAAATGCAATGTGATTTGCTTTTAAAATGTAATTCATTAGTGTTCAACCAATTCTTCGAACTATCTGTGCTTGCGCGATTACCTCTGTGAAAACTGTCAACAAAAGCGATATCGATCGAAACACAGACAAACACACACACACACACACACACACACACACACACACACACACACACACACACACACACACGCACACACACACACACACACACACACATACACACACACACACACACACACACACACACACACACACTAACCGGATACACTAACCGGATACACTGGCAAATTCTCATATCATCATATGGCACTAAATATTACTATTTTGCATCTTTCGACAAAAGCATTTTCGGACCGCCTAACCTGCTTTACGCGTTTTGACTTGGACTATGTAATGTCCCATCAGAATTTGGTTGAGGGGGACAAATGTTCCATTGTCTTTTTCTTCCAGGCTAAACCCTGATTGTATTTTGTGGTGTGATTCGCCCGAGTGCGAGAACCCCTTCTCCGAAGGCCTCTGTGAATGAAATGGTATACTTGAGTGAGTAACGGGAGTGTGTAGATGAGAATGTGAAAGATATTTTGGACCTGGACACACACAGTAGGCACCAACACAACAGCTAAGTTTCAGCCTGACAAAGAAATTCCATGACACAGTAATGGTTGTACTTGTTATTTATCTACTAAAAAAAATGTTTCAAGATCTTTACCATTTTCTGTCATTTTGTTGGAATCTCGGAATATGGGCCTTGACTCTGTGAAAATTGGAGGGCAGTGCTGGAGATAGAAAATGTGTTTTGTTTACGCTTGAAATTAACTTTGAAATGGGTGTACACAATCATTTATTTTATTTTATTTACATGAAACGGCAAAGTAACTGTGTTTTAAGTTCTATATTTTGATCTTATATCAGTCATATTCATGTATGGACGTATACAAGACTTCATTCATTGACATATATATACAGAGTCGAATTATACTAAATAATTGAAAAGTTCTTCTTTGCAAAACTGTGACATCATATTCAAGTTGTATTTATTATCTACTGAATCAACCCATAATGTCCTACTTTTATTTTAATTTCTTTTTCTCGACAATCCTGAGCTTACATAACAAATAATAGTCTAAAACTGTCATGTCGCTTTTTCTTACCTTTCTCATATGTAGAGTAAATGCACTATTTTCTGTCATGATGGGTAGGGGGTAGGGATAGTACAAGCTCTTTTCTTTTTGTTTTATCCTGATAAAGCAAACCTTGAACTGACAGAAAACATAACCTTTAAAATAGCCTAATAATCACTTTGAAATATGGCCTCAGGTGTATACTCCAGCCTTAACAACCAAACTGTTCAGCATCGTCGTTTTCCAAGCAAAGCTAGGGGCAGATAACGGACTGCTTTGCAATAGGATGCTATTTGGCGCCGAACAAAGGCAGAGACGCAACAATGTTCATAGATTTGTTTTCCACGGCAAAGCTAGACACAAGAGCGAACGACTGCTTTACAACCTAACTGTTCAACAACGGGAAAGACAGAGGCAAGAGGATTGCTTTAGTACCGGACGCTACTTGATGTCGATTAAATACCTGCAAGCAAGGCTCTCCACAGGGCGAGGTTCCATGGCTCTGCCTCTTCAACTTTATTATTCTAATCTGACGAGAGATCGTGAAACCTCGTTGGGGTGGTATTGATTCCATTGACACCGCGTGCAGCGAAGCCATGAATCTATTTAGTCAGTCTGGAGAGATGGGTTTTGTTTTACTGTACAGATAAAGCATTTAACCGCCTATTTGTTTCATTAAAACACAGGAAAGTTTAATTATAGAAAGTGAAATTACCTATATATTGTCTTTGATTCGAGTCTCCTAAGATTTGAATGGAACATTTAATTATCTGTAAATCGTCAACAAAATAAACGTTCAAGAACTTGGTTTAAACATAAGTTTATTTTAACAAAGGTTACAATCAAGAACTTGAGGAAAAGTCTCTTTGCTTTCGTTTGTTTGTTAACGTATTTGTTTGTATTGAGTACCCTTTGACAAAATGTAATGAAACGATCTATTAGTGATAAGGCCATAATCAGTTTGTGTTTGCATAAGAAACAACAACAACGACGACTGACAGACAACTAAGCAAAAAAACCCTATGTATATAGATATAGCAAAATATCTATCAGTAAACGGTAATTAACTGTATTAGCACACACTTTAATTTAGTTTACATTATTGATAATGTGAGTAACAGTGTGGACGGGGAAAAAGCTAATTATGTAGCGCTCTGGCTATTTGAACTATAATGTTCGCTATCGGCGTTGGTTCAAGCCCACGTTGCGACGTGGGTTTTCTTTTACAGAGTCGACTTTGGGCATACTCTCCTCAGTGTCCAAACACTCCCGGGCGCACGCATGCGCACGAGGAAGATCCCACGTCCGTAGCGAAAAAAACCCACCTTCTTACTCTCTTTACCAGGCCAACCAAGCAACCAGCTCTAATACATCTGCAATGTTTACCTGTTGTGTCATTTTACTGCCTTATGTAGGCGAAAAAACGTCAAACCCATGAAAAAATAACTAGCTGTGGTGAACCATGTCAGCAGGGCGACAGTATAATAATAATAATAATAATAATAAATAACTTTTCTATAGCGCGAGTCCCATCAATTGGCTCCAGGCGCTTTACAAATTCATTATAGAATAAACTAGCACAAATCAACAAGCATACAAAACATACATTTAACTGAGACATAACACCAAGAACCCAAGCACTAAGCAAAAACTTTGCGTACAATGTTTAAAAGTACACACACACGCACACACACACACACACACACACACACACACACACACACACACACACACACACACACACATGCGCGCACGCACAAAGATACCATTGACAAATAGACCATAAAGCACATACAGGGTAGAGAGTTCCATAACAGAATAGAGTTGTGGAGAGTCAACTCAGGCTAAGCAAAGGCTTTACGAAACAGGTATGTTTTGAGTTGTGTTTTGAAGGAGGAAAGGCTGCTGGAGTATACGAACATGACAACATCATCTGTCGCAGTTGCGGAACGGAAAAAAAAACTCGGCGCGAGAATCCATCACAGTTTGATTGGCAGGCCTCTCGTGACGGTTTATTAAATAACAATTTGCCACAAAAACAGAAAACCTGGATCATAAAAGATGTGATTTAATAATACCACTACACGCATTGTTTGTGTGTGTGTGTGTGTGTGTGTGTGTGTGTGTGTGTGTGTGTGTCTGTGTGTCTGTGTGTGTGTGTGTGTGTGTGTGTGTGTGTGTGTGTGTGTGTGTGTGTGTGTGTGTGTGTGTGTGTGTGCTACGGAGAAAAAATATATAACCAGAAAAAACCCACTAATGATCAAACCTCTACAAATTAATAACCAGTCTTAACAAATTAAGTTGTTCACAATATTTTCACGTTCAACATGTAATTATCAACATACAGTATCCTCTTTGCATCTTCTGTGGATAAAGCGACTACTGTTCAACATATGCCTACCTCTTGGTATTGAAGAAGCAAGCGTTAACCTCAGCACTAGAAGAAAAAAACAAGTCGAATGATGGAGATCACAAATTTAGATGAAGTTTTCAAATTTGGTTTCTTTTTTGTGTGTTTGACAGACTCTAATGTGTGTCGTTCTTTCTTTCTTTCTTTTTTTATATTCAAAGTGGTATTACGGTTTTAGGCGAAGCATAATCTTCTAATCTGTATCTTACGGATAAACAAAGCATTACACATTACTTGTTTTTATGCAACATACAGTTGAAACAGCCCAAACCATTCAAGCCTTTTTTCTAATGGGTGACATTCTATACTATGGTCTCGCAAGAACGCAGGTGTCATGTCATTACACGGAATAAATAATCCCCCCCTCCCCCGCATGCTGTTGGGCAAGATCAAACATCACACGCTTTTCGTCTGACAGAAGTGTCACGTGATGCTTCAGATGTTTAGTATTCTCCATTTGTATACTCATGCTAAAAAAATGAACAGTTCTTTTTTGGGACTGTCACAGTAAAGTCGCGTTAAGAGTATGAAGCTCAGGGACGCAGACGAATTGGAAGACATCTCTGTAAAGTCGTCTAAACCTGGTCGTGGACAATTTTAAACCAGAACCTCAGAAACTGATTCAGTGACGTTGTATGGGGCTAAAGAAAACAAGAGGTTACAATCTTACTGGTAGCAACTAGGGCAGAGAACCACTGATCCAATGAATCCAATGAAATAAGGCGCTAAACGGTGGGTTAGTGAACAACGAGAAGACTTTGGCAATCCGATTTGTCTTATCTCTTCAGTTCCTCCGCTTCTTCCCTCCCTCTGCTGTCTGGGCAGGGCGCTTTCTCGAGTCTAACGTATCTGTCTTACTCCTCTTTTCCCACTTTCTTCTGTCTGATTTGCAAAGGATCTGTCTTACTCCTCTACTCCCACTTTTTCTGTCTGAGTGTACTCAGTTTATATTTCTCGAATCGACAGGTTTCATCCTGCAACTGCAACATCCTGAATTTACTCTTGCATGTTGCATGTTGTATTGATAGTAGTAGTAGTAGTAGTAGTAGTAGTAGTAGTAGTAGTAGTAGTAGTAGTAGTAGTAGTAGTAGTAGTAGTAGTAGTAGTAGTAGTCGTTAGTTAGTTAGTTAGTTAGCTGTTGTTTTTCGGGTCCAGCGGACCATAATAGGCCAAATCAGGACCCCAGTAGTAGTAGTAGTAGTAGTAGTAGTAGTAGTAGTAGTTGTTGTTGTTCAACAGATTTCATTATTCAGTTGCCTCTTTCTTATATATTTTTGAATACAAAAACAAGAAATTATATATTATTGGGACGTTGAATGTATAACAAAACAACCCGTTACAGTCACTGATATTCGTCTTAGTGATCTTGTAAGTAGACAGACAGACAAACACTTATAATACACAAAATAAACTTATCTGACAAAATGTCCAGAAACTCGCTCACAAGACACAAGCGAGAGAGCGTTATTACACGTTCCAATAACATACCTTTCTTGTTTTTTTATTCTAAATTTGTGAACGTTGGAAATGTATTTTTTTTTTCGATTTTATATTTGTTGTTTTGCCTACCCACCTGCCTTTCCTCCTGTCAAAGTCTGAACCGTTCATCTTCTTCTCCACTCTCCCCTCTCCATCAACCTGTCCCACGATATCTCACAGTTTGGACAGTGAGTCTCCGACCACCACCCGGTCTCTGTTTTTCTCTGTGTGTCTCTCTCTCTCTCTCTTTCTCTGTGTCTCTCTGTGTGTCTCGCTGTGTCTGTCTCTGTCTCTCTTTCTGTCTCTCTCTGTCTCTCTCAGTCTCTCTCAGTCTCTCTCTGTTTATCTTTCTATCTCATTCTCTCTTTTTGTGTCTCTCTTATTCTCTCTCCCTCCGTCTTGTCTGTCCTTCCACCACCCGGTCTCTGTCTCTCTCAAGTTAGGAAAATGAAGAAGGAAATGAAGCAAAGAGGAGGACAGTTAATATCTTTTCTTTTGCACCTTTTGACCCACCCTCCCCCTCCCATTCTTTCCTCTGATTCCCACGGGAAAAAGAGTCCGGACATGTGGAAGTAGCAGAAGCGGAATAAAGAACAGTATATCTTCATCCCACGACGCGCGTCAGTCACAACTCAGTTCAATTGAATCCAAAAGGCTAGCACCTCCCTTGCGTTACCCCCTCCCCCTCCCTCTCCTCCCCCTCCTGTCCATTACCAATTACTTTCGTTCGCAAATGTACACATGTTCCCATCTTTTCTTTCTGTAAGGTCCACCATGCCACTGCAACCCCCTCTCTTTCTCTTGTTTAATACAAATTCGGACTGTTATTCTTCTTTTCGCATTCATTCTCCGAATGTCTGGACATTCAGTGCGTCTCTCTCTCTCTCTCTGCGTTTTTCTGTCCCTGTCTCTGCAACTATATGCTGTGTCACCCCGGCCCCCTCTCTCTGTCTCTCTTTGTCTCTTCAACTGTTTCTCTGTCGCCCACCCTCCCTATCTCTGTCTCTCTTTGTCTCTTCAACTGTTTCTCTATGTCGGCCACCCTCCCTATCTCTGTGTCTGTGTCTCTGCAACTGTATCTATGTGTCACCCCCCCCCCCCCCCCCGCCTTCTTTCTCTCTATATATCTATCGCTCTTACGGGCACCGACTTGACCAGACCCAAATGAAGAAGGAAATAAAGTGAAGAGGAGGACAGTTAATCTATCGACAATCCTTCTCAGCCCTCTCTTTCGCTTTTCTCTCTTCTATCCTTTTTCATTTCCACGCGAGAAATAGTCGGGACCCTGGGCGGCAAAGTAATTACAGGGGAGGACCGTTAATGTTCAGCCTACGCCCTGTGTCAGTCAAAGACTAAGTTACAGTTGGATTTACACATTGTCCCTCGACCCATTGTCCTCCCTACTTCTGTCCGATTGTTTCTTTCGATTCCCTTTGTTTCTAAAAACGTATGATCCTTGTGGACAGTCTGTCACAGTCCCCACCCCACTCTCCACATTCAGCTACTCACTTATAGTTTCTTTCTCGAAGTCTGGACAGTCCTCCATCTCTCTCTCTCTCTCTCTCTCTCTCTCTCTCTCTCTCTCTCTCTCTCTCTCTCTCTCTCTCTCTCTCTCTCTCTCTGTCTCTCTCTCTCTCTCTCCCTCTCTCTCTCTCTCTCTCCCTCTCTCTCTCTCTCTCTCCCTCTCTCTCTCTCTCTCTCTCTCTCTCTCTCTCTCTCTCTCTCTCTCTCTCTCTCTCTCTCTCTCTCTCTCTCTCTCTCTCTCTCTCTCTCTCTCTCTCGCTCTCTCATTGTATCTCTCCCTCTCCGTCGCGATAAAACCTTGAACGGTTGAAAACGACGTTAAACACCAAATAGAGAGAGATCTCTCCCTTTAACTCAGTGACAATTGTAGGAAAGAGTCGGGACGTTGCTCTATTGCATTTTTTTGTAATCTGTCTCCGCATTTCATTCTTGAAAGCTGATGGATAGCAGATCTCTGGGTCGAGAAATTAATTTCTCTAGATCACTGCGTCATTAGACAAATCAAGATATTTTTCTTAGCTTTTTGTCCCCCTTCTTTCTTTTTTTCTTTCTTTTTTCCTACGTCCTATTTTTCTTTCTTTTTTCTTTTTTTCTTAGGGTTTTTCTTTCTTCCTTTCTTTTTTCCTTATTATAATTTTGTCTTAATTATCCCCCCCTCCCCCCAACTATACTAGTTCGTCGTGTTATTCTGCACTTCCGAATTTGCAATTGAAGAAGAAGTTTGCTTTACCAGATTAATTTAAGAGGAGAATCGAATTGTTATGCTGTTTTCCAAGGATAGTTCTCTAAAAGACTGTTGTATACTGCACATGGCGGAAATGAAAATGTAATTGTTTTTTTTTTTTTAGATGAGTGGAAATCAGTTGACCGGTGACAAAATAATCATCAATACCTATCACTGCACTGCCTCCATTAAAACAACAACTGAATCTGTAATAGCTTCACATGTAACTTATTTAGAATAACGTGTAGGGCGCTGTCCTTACCACGTCAAAGATCACGTTTGCAAGTACAGATGTATTCAGCTTTTGCACACAATATGCGTATTGTTTCTCTGGGACACATACCAAGCACCACTAGCGCAGCTGCTTGCTGTCAACAGCAGGCATTTTAGGCGAATTTATTACAACAGATTGACATTGGTGTCATTTGACAAATTAATTCAACAAAATAATTCCCAGTCTTCAGAGGAAGTAGGAGGCTGAAGGTTTTTGTGCTGAAATGTAAAGTGCCCGTGTAAAAACCCGAACAGATCTGCGATGGTGAACATGACCGCTTACACGAACAAAAATGGACCTTAAACAGCATTGTCAAGTTCAGCACAAATAACCATCTTGAACACATGCCAAGTCACGTCAAAGCAACATTTTTGTATCTTTTTCTGTCGTGTCTCTTGTTCGTCCACCTCAAAGGCCATTAGGTCGAGGTTCGTGTGAACGCGCTGTATTGTCCTAATTTAACGTTCCAAAAATGAAACCTTCCTTGTTTTTTCATTCTTGATTTAGAACGTTTAAGCTTGAACGGTTAGGGGCAAATAATCAGATTTTGCCAAGCATGAAGAATGTTCATCTGTCTTTCATTTTATGTGCAATGTGTCTCCCCCAGTGGGTTCCTCAATCATCTCCGTCCATTACAACCCGCATTGCATCATCGACACCCACAGGGCTGAAATGACTGTTCCAGTGGTCTCTCATCACAGAACATAGAAACAGGAGCTAGTGAATAATTCACTCTGCTTTTGATCGTGGACTGGAGCTGACCGCTAGACCATGGCGTGAGTTCGAGTCTCCTGGCGGTCATCAAAACGAAGAACAAAACCCGGCGAGTGATATAACACCCACCCCATTTTGCTTACATCTGCATTCAAAGAATGACTATTGACGATGTATGGAAGAACATTAGTATCGGATACTTTATTGCAACTATTTTAGGCATATTTAGAAAAAGTGTTGGGAACGTTTTCTTTTGTAGTAAGGGCCCCGTCACACAGCGCTGCGTCCTTACCACGACCATGACGATGACGCCGATCTGAAAAAAAGTTATTGAATCTGGGCATATCGCCGTCAAAATCCAGCACATGGCACTTATACCCTAGTCACATAATAGACTCGTTAAGTGTACACTGTTAGTGTTAGTGTTAGTGGTTATCTGTACTTTTATTTGTGGTGACGTCAGCGTTGTGTGCGCAGTTCAAAGGTTAGGGGTCAAAGTTTATGTTTGCTTCCTTAAATCTGCTAACGAGCGGTGGTTAAATCGACAGAAATAACGAGCCCTCAATTGTAAGTGAAAACTCAGCGAACGCTTGTTTATTCACACAATTCTTTATAACTAGTATGTTCCTGAACAACTTAATGTTCCAAGTCTCAGTTTCACGTGTGATTTATTCCAGGTTTGATGCACTAAATTATCAGCCAAAAAATGAATCGGAATGAGTGAGTCTGCAGACAGAGAAAGATGCACACAAACACTTTTAATCTAGCGCATTCAACTTTCTGAAGATACTGTACACGTTGAACGTTCTACATGCGCCTATTCAACACTTGAGTGGTTCAAATGTATCAAAGAAACATTACGATTTATCAATACAAACAACATTGCAATAATCGTTTCTTTTGTTCTAGTTTTCGGCTGTGTCGTCTGCTCCGTGTGTGACTTTTCTTTGTTATCCAACTGAAGAGTCTAGACATGGGACGATACTCTTTCGATTTATTGCAACAGTTGTCTTCCCTCTCATTACGTTAACAAAGATGAAACTAAACGCACGGGCCAAGACGCCGTTGTCGGTTTCGTTATGGTAAGCGGAATGCGTAATGATACATAGATTTTCCTTAAGTTAACCACTACCACTAACACTAACACTGTGCACTTAATCTCTCTATTATAGACGCCGCTTCTGCTTCGACGGAAAAGTGTCCGAGATCGTGGCTAATCGTGGGCCAAACGTGGCAGGATCTCCACGAGCGTGGTTTGGTCGGGGTGGGATCTGCTAGGTCGGGAACCTTGCACACTCTCCCCACGCTTATGTTGAACTGCACTAAACAAGCGTAGTCGTGAACAGTCGTGATGTAGGTTTTTTTATTCGCCATGTGCTGGATTTTGACGGCGAGCCCCGACTTGATAACTTTTTCAGATCGGAGTGATCGGCATGGTCGTCGTAAACACGTAGAGCTGTGTGACGGGGGTCATAAAAAAACCTACATCACGACTGTACTGCGCCACCACCCGGCTACGCTTGTTTTGTGCAGTTCAAAATAAGCGTAGGAAGAGCCTGCATCTTTGCGACCTAGCAGATCCCACCCCGACCAAACCACGCTCAAGGAGATCCTCCCACGTATGGCCCACGATTGGCCACGCTCTCCGACAATTTTACAACGGAGTAGAAGCGGCGTCTCTGTGTAACTGGGGTATTAAGAAGAGCAAACTGTGCTTATAACCCAAACACTAGAGGAATAAAACAAAAATCGAATGAAGGAGACCACAAACTGGGTTAATTGCCTCCACTAATGCAAAGTAATAATACCAATGCATGTTGTTTGTGTTTTAATTTAGTTTAAAATTGTTCTATTTTTGTAACAGATTCTAACGGGAGGCAATCTACGTAATAGTCACGCAAGAACGAAGGTTCACTTTCCATTTCCTGGGAAGGATTAACTGAAAAAATCCCATGTTTTTGCGAGAGATGGCTTTGATCCAACAAAAATGTCATCTGATGCCTTCGATTTTCTTATTCTCCATGTTTATACTTATGCAAGGTAAGCCGACAGCCATTTCTTGGGACCTTAATTTTTTTTGTTTTACCTTTATTTTAGGCGCAGTCCTTTTCAAATGAAAAGGATTCGGTCACGATCTCACATCTGGTTTTAGATTTCACATGGGATAAGGCCATTCCACTTGGGCAAATACAAGAAATATAGTCTTGATGCTTTCTGTTAAATGTGGACATTATTTTATGAAGTAATTTCTCAGATTTGCAACAGTTATTATCAAGCATTCATTTTTAAGATATTAACCTGAGAATGACAGCTACTAATAATGCTTATTTATACTTAAATGAAACTCAATGTGGAACATCTACTACCAACAGGCTAGTCAAGAAGAAGACCGTAGAGTCAGGGGGTCGGTGCTAGGGAGAGGGAAGAATGCGATGCTAGCATACAAAATAAAACAAATAAGCAACACAAACCAAATAACAAAACAAACAAAATACCAAGAACGAAATCAGCAATGGAACAGTGCCTTTGTAGATGCTGAATTCAGCCAAAAGGACGCCTTACAGGCACTTGATTAAGGAAAGAAAGACAAAAAGAAAGCTCATCTCAAAGTTTCCAAAAAGCGAAATCTGTACACGACACTTTCTTTCAGACAAGCTTCAATTTACACCACACTGTCACATTTCTCCAAGTAACAACGAGATAGATGCATACAGCTGAATATGGGTCAATAGTTGACACGTGCACGGATTTATCTCGTCTGAGGCGATGATGTGCGAGATTTGAGGGTCAGTCTGGAAGTCTCGCGAGAGTTGGAGTCTGCGGCTGTACAGTCTCGGTTGACTGTGACGAAAGAGAACAGCCTGACCAGTGCTACGTGACGACTGGGTTTCCGAGACTAATTCATCATGTCACTATTATTGTCCGCGCTCCTTCCTAACAAAGCCAGACAAGTTCAACAATGAACGAGGCGAATGATAAAGATGTTTCAGCTAATTGTCTTAACACAAGAACAAGTTAGTTGTCTTTGTGTCTATTCAGTTTACAGAAAAAGCACAAACTAAACGGTATTGCTTCAGGGTCTATTTTACTTTTCAATTCTTGTAATCTGACAGATAGATGGAAGGAAGGACGGAAAGATTGAGGTACGTACGGACGGACGAACGGGCGGACGGACAGACAAACAGACAAGACAGCCAGACAGTTCATGAGTCTATTTGTCTACCTAAAACTACCTCTTCCTCATTCAAAATAATCCGCTAGGTTTCTGTTACACAGTTGAATTTTCACTACTCCCCAGTCCATCTCAGAAGTGAATTAATTATTCATTCCACCTGGCCATGAGTGGAAACAAAAACCCGAGGATCAGACTGCTCCCATAATGAGTGAGACTGTGAGCCTACAACTGTCGAAGTACTGACACCCAGCCTAGTTAAAACCCCATCACTTATACTTGGGCTTTCAAAAGCGAAAGAGAGAGAAAGGGGAAATACGGTTGCGTAAGGGAGAGTTCACGTGTCTAAGCGGATAAATAGTGTCTGAGTAACTCTACGTGACGGTTTCAGTTTGGAAGCTTTAGTGGAATTGGGATTCTAACTTTTGATCTCTTACATAAGAACTGAACCGCAGGACCGTTCAGGGGATGAGAGGCCAGTGAGTGATGCGTTAGAGTGGGTGTGAGTCGTGTGTCCATCAGAGCTTTCAGATTCGTGTCACGTGACTTTGTGGTTCCTGGAAGTTTGAATGAAAGACGAAAGAGTAGACTGCGCAATTATCGGATTCAGTGTGTGTGTGTGCGTGTGAACGTATGTGTATGTGTGTGTCCGGGGTGTGGTGTGGGAGTGTGAGTCTGTGTGAGTTGGTGTGTGTGTGTGTCTGTGTGTGTGTGCGTGCGTGTGTGTGTGTGTGTGTGTTTGTGCACGCGCGTGTGTATGTTTGTGTGTGTGTGTGTGTGTGCGTGTGTGAGAGAGAGTGTGCGTGTGTGTGCGTGCGTGTGTGTGTGTGTGTGTGTGTGAATGCTTCTGTGTGTGAGCGTGAATGTGTATGCGTAAGTGAGTGCTTGTATGCGTGTGTGTACGCACTTGAAAATGTAAGTAGGCCGAGAGGGAATAGATGAGACAAACCAACAAACCAGTAAACCTCATGTCTTACCAATGAATGAAACATCCGTCTTATCTTCATTCCCACGAAGAAACAATAGCTGATTTTAAGTTTAATGTTCTTGTTCGTCTGATCTCGATACCATTCACTCACGATCACCCGCCCCCTTTCCCGTTCAAATCCTTCGACGCTTTTTTGTTCCTAGCTCAGTACAGTGATACATATTTAATTTCTGATCTCAACTAAAAAGGTAATGTTGCCGAGACAGTAGGGGTGTATCACACAGATCGTCTGAATAATATATCGACTGATAGTGTCTGGTTTCTACAACTGACAGAGTGCAGGAATTATTGTGCTCCGGACGGGGACAAGTTTGGGGACTATGTCCAACGGTTCGTTTGCACGTTTGGTTCTTCATCTAGCATCCAGCAGCTCGACAATCTAAAATAAATGTGGTCTACTTTTGTGCTTTATGTATTTTGCAAAAAGCAATAATTATTATTTTCTTTAAAGTATAACGTTTCTCCTTTTTAATAGGCATAAATACATTTTTTAAGCAATACCAGTGTCTGTCTGTTTGTGTGTGTTCCACTGCGGATTTTGGATATCGTGTTCAGATCAATAGCTTTGAACTTCTAGACAATTTTTTTGATATACGCCCTAAAAAAAACAGTTCTGGACGTGTTTTTTAATGCTGTATTTTCGTGTTCAAAATACATGAAACGATTAAATTACACACTTGAAACAGCCGGCCTCTGAACTTTCTGTCGCAAAAAAACGCCGTGAATGATGGACAATCAAATGCATTCAAATTGCATCTCGGGCAAAAAACGAAACCTCGTTTGGCTAAGATTTAAGACAGATCGCAGCCATCTTCAAAAGATAGGGCTCATGCTTTTCATGGAAAATATGCCAATAAATAATTTGATGGCTCAGTTTTGTGTGACACGCAATCGTGTAAAAACTTTGATTTAGTTGAGAGAGAGAGAGAGAGAGAGAGAGAGAGAGAGAGAGAGAGAGAGAGAGAGAGAGAGAGAGAGAGAGAAAGAGAGAGAGAGAGAGAGAGGGAGTGTGTGTGTGTGTGTGTGTGTGTGTGTGTGTGTGTGTGTGTGTGTGTGTGTGTGTGTGTGTGTGTGTGTGTGTGTGTGTGTGTGTGTGTGTGTGAGAGTGTGTGTGTTGTATTGAGTGCGAACGTGATTGCAGGCATGCAGCGCGCGTGTGTGTGCGAGTCGACTTTTCTTTTCCTTTGTATTATATTGACATACATGTACATTTCAATGTGCTATCATGAATTATGTATTCAGATAAGTAATGTTGTAATTAGTAACACTGTATGATTGCGATTGGCAATTGTCCTTTTATTGTCTTCATATTTATTTCTTAGTTTAGCAGGGACAGATTATAAGACTAGGCGTGAGCCTAAAATCTCCATCCTTGAGTAATAAAGTTCGTTCGTTCGTTCGTTCTCTCTCTCTCTCTCTCTCTCTCTCTCTCTCTCTCTCTCTCTCTCTCTCTCTCTCTCTCTCTCTCTCTCTCTCTCTCTCTCTCTCTCGCGTCTCTGCTCCCATTGGGCTACCTCTTTTCTCATCTCTCTCTGTGTCACATCTGCGTTCCTCCTTGGGGTGCAAAGCAATGAAGCAATTTTTTTTATAAAAAAATAAACAACAGTGTTTTTGAGAAAAAGTATCTTTTTATTCTTGTTCATCTGAATTAAATCACGGTCACATGCCCAACAATATATCGTTTGGGACAGTTCTTGTTTGTCTAACATTTTTCCCGCCTGATTAGTTCCCATGATTCTTGACACAAAACTAGAACAAGGAGATCGAGGCCATCTTTGATATGATTAATGAAGCCAAAACATTGTTGTGTCACGCAGTAATTTATGAAAACGTCCGTACTCACGATCCCCAAAAGATGGCTAATAATGATGTAGTTTTAGTTTCAACCGTTACAATCCAATGCATTGTTAGTTATGTAGTTGAAACATTTGTATAGCATAATTATGATCAGATGCCGTATACAAAAAAACATTAGAAGAATACGAATGAAACACCATATTTTAAGAACTATTTTTGTCGCTTAAGATTCAATTATAGCAATCTTCCACCTTAAACCTGTATTTTACTATTAATGAAAAACATTTAATATTTCCCAACAAAATATATCATTTATATCGAAAACTGCTTTGGGCGCTCACAGAATGTTCGATTCTAAACCAATATTTTACTCCATATAAAATTTGGCAAGAATGGTGGGCTTTGCTTGTTGCACAAAGAATTCGTTACTTTCTCTGTCGTGTTGCCAATTTCTTGGCACCATACGGTGACAGATGTATCCAAACCCGAAACCATCGATGAACTCATTGGTTTTGTGAACCAAAGTACACAATCCGGCTTTGCTCAAACGATCTCGCGTGCTGTGTCAGTCCCCCGGAAGACGCCAGTCATGGTATGCGATGACGTGAAGACCAACAAGACAATTGGCTGGAACAACACTCGGCTAAGTGCTGCCCTTTTCTTTGTTGTTTTCTTCGTTCCTGGGCTTTATTCGTTTGTTTTTCATTTCGTGACTCGAATGATTCATATTCTAAAGGAACTCTCTTTCCCGTGTTAACGAGTTGGCTCACCACCTGAGATCTGGCAAGGCTTTCACGTGGGACAAGGTAGTTTCGTCACTTGAACGTGGGACAAGGTAGTTTCGTCACTTGAACGTGGGACAAGGTAGTTTCGTCACTTGAACGTGGGACAAGGTAGTTTCGTCACTTGAACGTGGGACAAGGTAGTTTCGTCACCTGAACGTGGGACAAGGTAGTTTCGTCACTTGAACGTGGGACAAGGTAGTTTCGTCACTTGAACGTGGGACAAGGTAGTTTCGTCACTTGAACGTGGGACAAGGTAGTTTCGTCACTTGAACGTGGGACAAGGTAGTTTCGTCACTTGAACGTGGGACAAGGTAGTTTCGTCACTTGAACGTGGGACAAGGTAGTTTGGTCACCTGAACGTGGGACAAGGTAGTTTCGTCACCTGAACGTGGGACAAGGTAGTTTGGTCACCTGAACGCATGTATACACCATAGTCAGCCTGGGTGCTTTCTGCGCAGAGTGGGAATCGTTTAAAACAATAATTTCGTAACAGACACTTTTAGCAATCTCTGAAATCAGTTTATCAAGACATTTTGACTGTGCACAATAAGCTGTCATGATGTTGATTTGTTGGTATGTGTCCAAGCGGAGGGTTGTTCTTGTCACATGTACTGCAAGGAACCACGACGGATCTGCCGTCTGATGGCTTATTCTAGAAAGAATGTATCCCAACAAGATGCAATCCAGCGAAGAATAGCAAGAAGACAATGTGCTGGATCAACACTGGGCTAAGTGTTGCCGCTTTCTTTCTTGTGTTCGTTCCTGCGGCTTTAATTCATTTGATTTTTTTTTATGACTGCAAGGATTCATGTATTATTTGTATCGAAAACTAAACGTTGACTTGTGACAGAGAAGTCTGTATTGGATGCTCAAAGCAGAAAGGACAAAGAAGACTAGCTCATAAAAGGATCGTGCCAAAATTAGAAGAAAAGTAAGTTGCTGGAAACGACATCAAAACATTCCGTCAGGCTGTCGGCCTAAATAGAAACTAAAAGTTCGAGACTGAAAACCCGCGATCAGTCATCACCGAGACTACTAAGGGCAGGCTTGGCAAACCCTGTAAACCGAGGCGCTAGTTTCATAAGCCAGAAACACAGTCGACCAACTGCAGTTGTCATCATTTTCACGAGTTTTCATTCACAAACACCTGGTAAATAAATCTCATGTTCCCCATGCAATAACTCGAGGTGGTGAATGGGTTTGAGCTTTCATGTGAAACGTGGATTGTCAAAGTAAAAGCCAATCAGGCTGATTGTTTGATGTGTGGAACCATCGTGGCTTTGGATTTGTGTTTCCGAGGGCAACGATTGTAAGCATTCACTCTCAAAGACCCAAATAATGTTGATTATTACCGCGGCGACTCATGGTCAATTTGCAACTAATTATCTGTGTAATCGCAAAATCCACAACGAAAAGTCATAAACACTTAAAAGAAAAGAAATATGCTCAACACTTACTGAATTCACAGGTATGATCGCAGCTCTGTACATTTTCAGACTGGAAGAAAAGCGTCAACAAGCTACGTTTGACGTCACATACAAGTTTGACGTGTTATCTCGTGCTACTGTGACGATGCTTTGTGGCCCGGAGTTGGATTCTAAAAATTCGTCTCCCTGTGGGTTATTGTGCATTTTGTTGCACAACCAAAATGATGACAAAAACGATGTTTGGTGGCTTGTTGTCAGACCAGCATTTTTTTGTTGGTCTTCGGGGAGCATATTGCCTTTTGTCTCATATTTATCAACCGCGGCCTTCGGCCTTGGTCGATAAAGATGAAAGATCATGAAACAAAAGACGATATGGTCCCCTTGGACCAACAAAAAAGCTGGTCTGTCAACAAGCCACCAAACATCTTATATTGTCCGAGAGAACAACAGTAATCCGACGTTATCGGGTTTCACGAACAAAATTTCAGTCGGCCGACTGCGGGTCGTCTCACCGGAACTGAGTCGGCCAAACACGGTGAGGCTCTCCCCACAACACTGTGTTCGGCTTACTGCGGTAAACCGAAAATAAATGTAATTATCCGCACAGTCAATGGCAGAATGCTCACACTTTTTTGGATTGTGAGCCAAACCTTGTGATTGTTCTTCGAAATGTATCTATCATGACGCAGTAATCCAGGAGACAAGTCAGGGTTATGTCTTGAAGACGTCACATTATGGCGTAAGAGGGTTAGACGTCACGCGAAGGAATTACTGAAAGTCTCGGTCATTGTTATTTTGAGCGGGCCGAGAATAGTTTTTTCTTCGAAATTGGCCATTTCCACGTGCGAATGAGCAAACGGAAGTGGTAATGTTGCTAAATGTAGCCCTCGGCTTGGCCATTCGGATCACTGTACAGTCGGTCGACTTGTGGTTGTCCGCGGGTGACGGTGATTCGCTCATGAAACGCGTTTTTCGGTGACCCGGCGATCAACCTACTTTTCAATCAATTTTTCGTGATTTTGAGAGCATTTCCGAATAAAACTTATCATATCTATATCTATCAATTTGATGGATTGATTAAACAAATTCGGTAGCCAAATTGCGGCCTCCACTATTTATACGGGCTGATATGACGTCATTAAAGACATGGAACGAAATAAATATTTTTGTTAAAAGCGTGTGGGCATATCATCTGGAAGAATTCACATGACTGTAAAGTTTCACATATATCTGCCTGGTAGTTTTCAGGTTTCTGCTCTAGACGCACACACGCACAAACATGCACTTCTGCCTCCCTCTCAATTCCCATTCGACCGCAATTCAACAAGTCAACTATTTACTGAATGTGAAAAGAATAGTGTAAAAAGTGAAGATAAGTACACAACGACCGCAGACCGACAACAAAGGAGCTATCAACTGTGAAGATAAATCGCAGACTAATGATACTACCTGTCATACGAGAAGTTACAGCCAAAAAAAGTTTTATAATCTAATTGTTTTCGTTTGAAAAGGCCTGTCTTCTTCGTCATTTTATATATTTGCAAGGAAGTCCCAGCACCCCGTTTCAACACAGATTTACGATCTTTCCTAAAACATCAAGTAAGTCGGTTATACTAAAAAAAAAAAAAGGACTTTTTGCACAGAGTCCTCTTTTGACAACTGTGTCTGAAGAGTTTCAGGGACAAAGGGAAAAATAATTGTCACTGACACACGTTTTTGCAATAATTTGGTTACAAATATCATATTTCCATTGGCGCGACAGCCAGTAGTTCACTAGCGCGACACCCCATTAGCGCGACAGCCAACAGTGCGATATCCACTAACGTGACGCCCGACTATCGCGACACCAGCACTGGTACGATTTTACTAGCACTACCACCCCCTAGTGCGACACCCCACTAACGCGACATAAGTGTACTCGTGCTACTGGCAGTCGCGCTAGTAGGTGTCGAGCTAGTGGCAAGAACCGTTACACTAGGTTACGTAAAGGAGTTGAGAATCGACCAGAGGTGCCAGCTTGAAATCGATGTTTGTCCGGTTTGAACTTCTTGGTAATACAGACGAAAGTAGTGGCTGGCATATAAGCACCGACACATGTTTCCTATAGTGCCAATCTACCGAGGTATTTTCTCAGGCAGACCTCCTGTACCTGTGTTTCTGCAAAAGGAAACAACGAGTGATACTGATTGGGGGTGGAGGGGGGGGGGGGGGGGGGGGTTGGGGTGTACAAGAAATAGGTAGAAAACGGACACCACCCAAAATAAACAGGTACTGTTAAAATGATAGCAAACAAGCAAACGGTGGTAGGCACGTGACAGCCTGGGCAGATGTGTGATGGGTTTTTGATGCTTTACACGAAAGACAGAAAGAGACTTCAATGAACCACTCCATGTTCTGTTTTTTTCCTGGCGAAAACAAAATAAAGTTGTATTCAGACTCTCGGTGGAATTACCCACTGTGTTTCTCAGCCATTAGGTACGTCTTTCAGCTTGGCAAACTCCTGTGTCACAGCTGCGTTTCCTTTACGAAGCTTGAGGTCCGATTTCCCTCGGAAAGCATTTGTACGAGAAGAGTAAAGAGTATTAACGGCAGGGTACGGAACCCACTGCGCCATCGAGGAACGACTTACTATCGGTAAGGTAATCATTCGTCAACCTACTTCCACCACAGTACACCTGAGAATATTGTCTACTAGGTCACGGCACATGTGGCTGTGAAGAAAAAACAAGTCGCGTAAAGCGATATCAAAACATTTAGTCAATCTTTCGGCCTAAAACTAAAAGATCGACACCAACAACCTGGGATCAGTCATCTTCGAGACTACTAAAACCTGGCTAGCCGAATCTTACAAAAAGAGACGAGTCGAGCTGGTCTCGGCAAAGCATGCAAATATAAGACCTATTTTGCATCTGTGTCAGCATCCGGAGGGAGATTGTGCTCCAACTACAAGGCTGAAGTTCTGGCACTCCACAAAGCCACAGAGACAGTCCTGCAGTGGGAAAACCGTCCCAAGAAAGCTGTCTTTTTTTCAGACTCTTTGTCAGCACTCCAGGACTTGTGTTCGGGCAATCCAGCCTCGACCATGGAACACCTGATGCAGAACATCAACACACTGGCCCAAACCACAGCGGTTGTCCTGCGGTGGATCCCTGCACACACGGGGATTGTGGGCAACGAAGTGGCGGATCGGCTGGCAAAGGAGGGCAGCAAAACTGAGCAGCAACCCTCTAACCTCACTTACAGTGAAGCCAGGACCCTAATCCGAAACAGGCAAAAATCCACCTTCAAAAAGAAATACAATGGATATAATCCACACGAAGATGCCCTCCATCAGCTCCATCGTCACGAGCAGACCATTGTCTTCCGCCTCCGGATAGGCCACTGTGGACTAAACAGCCACCTAAAAAGGATCGGCAACAGACAGTCGGCCCTGTGCCATTGTGGAGAGGCGGACCAGACACCGGACCACTTCCTGCAGACCTGCCAACTCCACTGCAGTGGGAGGAAACATGTCTGGCCCACAGGGACATCGCTGCACACCAAGCTATGGGGCAGCACTCAGGACCTGGAAATGACAGCCCACTTCGTCAACATCACGGGCCAAAGAATCTAGACACAGCCATCGTCGAACGCTGAAGAAGAAGAAGAAGAAGAAGAAGAAGAAGAAGAAGAAGAAGAAGAAGAAGAAGAAGAAGAAGAAGAAGAAGAAGAAGAAGAAGAAGAAGAAGGAAATAATAATGAATACAATGCAATCTATTTTAAATATGTAAGCTGAAATAATATGTAAATGAAAACTTTAATGAACAAGCTAAATTAATAATTGTTAAGCTTCCCATCTGAAATGCAATACAATAGTCCAAACTGAGTCAGTGTATGACCAACATTTCAATCAATTTGGTTAAACAAACTTGTGTGAACAGTACATGTGGTGATTTGTGTCTGTATGATTAATTTGTTTTATGTAGGTTGGAATTTGTTCTATTCTGTATATATATATATGTTCTTTTGTAAAGGGCCTAGAGCCATAGGTTAGGCACTTAAAAATGTCCAGTTATTATTATTATTATTTAAGTTATTGAGACATCCCAGTGCACTAAGGGATTTATAGAGCAAATCGAGAAAATTCATTATTGAACGAAGCGCATAGCGCTGAGTTCAATAATTATTTTCGAGATTTGCTCTATAAATCCCATAGTGTACTGGGATTGTTTCAATAACGATATTGTCAGTACCGCCAGATAAAAAAAAGAAGATTCAAAACGCACATTTTGCAACGCGCATTTGGATAGGCGTAACTGTGTGGTCAGGTTTGTGTCAGATCTACTTTTGTGTGGGCTGTCTCAAGTGTGTCGTGCTTTCGTCACACGCAAACTCTTGTTTTAATTTCTGTTGGTAAATTCCAGTGTAGCGTTAAGCTAAAAAGTGATGATCTTTCATAGAGACCTCATTTAAACTCGGAGAAAGGACTGTGCTCTTAGTTATTTGCGATTCGAAACCTTCATCGAGCTTCGACAGATTGACTGTGCAGAGTTTTGCCCCTTGCCAAGGTCGACCGTAAGCACATTTTCAAAATAAATGTGGCATGTTTCTCGTGTTGTATCTTCACTCATCGGGGAGTCTGGTACTAAATATGAACGGTAAGAATGCTCTGAACCCTAGACGTATTATATCCCCATCGTTTTATCGTTCACATTTGCCCAACATGTTAATTTGCTGAGCGGGATGGCAATACACGAACCACTGCACTGAGTCTCATTTCAAAAACAAAAATTGCTCGTCACGTTGCACTCAGTCTGCACGCATGAGGCAGGCTGGTAATAAGTCTTATATATGGTAAGAACGTTCTAAACCCTACACGTTTTCGATTCCGATTGTTCTTGCCTTGAAATAATAATTCGGAAAACATTCATTTACTGAACAGATGCAGTCGTATTTCAGTGTAGTCTGCTACGTGCTGATCTAGCTGCTACGTTATCGGAATAACACTTGTGTTTTCTGTTAGCTGCTGGGAATTGTATGCTAACTCATCATTTGGTAATGTGGATAATAAGCTACACGCCACTAACGTGGCATAATTATGAGAGGAATCTTCGCAAGTCGAAACTGAAAAATTAGACACAGCGGGTTCTATATTTAGATCAGTGGCAACTGTGGCACAGGCACATGCAATCTGTCAGAAAAAAAACCCACTTCTGCTTTAATTGAGAAGCAGGAAATTTATGGTCATAATCATTGGTATTGTGGAGAATATAAGCTACATGTCATTAATTAATTCTGAGGATGAGAGTACACTCTCGCTTAGGCAAAGGGCGGAATAATACGCTCTGTGGAAAAGTTAGCGCACTCCAAGAGTGCGCTAACAGTTTTAGCGCATCGCCATTAGCCAATCAACTGGTTCACATCAGTCATGTGACACCAGTACTTACTGACAATTATTATTATTATAAACAATAAGGGTTTCACAATGCCGCCCCAAATTTTTAAAAACACAGCAATCGGATATGACGTCAATAAAGATATATATCAAAACAATCAAAAAGCAATTGTCTCGTGATATCATCTCAAAAAAATTGTTTCTACGGTACTGTTGTATGAAGATCTGTCCAGTAGTTTTCTCGGAATCGCTTTTTGACCACACACACACACACACACACACATGATCACATGCACATACACTCACATACGCACGCACACATACCCCCCCACACACACACACACACACACACACACACGCACACACCACCGCCACAACCACCTTCGTCTCAAGTCCTAGTCAATTTGAAAACATTTAGCCAAAATGGTGTATTGCTTTTCAAGTAAGCGATCCTGTTCACCACCACAGAAATTAGTTGTTTTGCAGCAATTCTCTCCCCTTCTCTCTCCTCAAAATCATTAGAAAATTAAGAAAGAAGAGCCTTTGATCAATAAAATGAAGCGAAGCGTGATGTCCTTAATTACCGTAAACGCAAACATCTTATAACATTAATTTCTTGTTTTGTCTTTTCTTCTTTGTTCTTGTTTGGCGTTTGTGTTTGGAATCCTTTTGCAAGGCTTCACTTTTCAGTCTAGTTCTCCTTTGTCAAAGCATCACTTGGCACTATTAGAACGTAGGTTTCACGGACCAGTGACGATTTCATTCTCATTACGGACGATCAGTGGTTATCTGAATGTGTGAAGTTGTCAGGCTGTCAGGCAATAATCGATGGGCTAGTTATCTCTCTTTCTTTTCTTCAATCACGTTGTCTCTAACATTAATTGTACACACACACACACACACACACACACAAAAGTCTGGTCAGCAAAGAGACCAAGTTCGCGAAAACTCTCTGTCCACCAAACTGAAAGAGCACAGCGTACGTAAAATCTCGCGTGAGCGGAAATACAGACAGAATTCTCTCTCTTGAATACTACTTCCGGTCCGTCTGGGAGAAAAATCTCGGCTCAGTGGACAGTCGATCATTGGTCAATTTCGAAGGAGCCCACGACATAAACAGGCTAGTGAGGACAAACACGAAAACCCAGAAGGTACGCACTTAGTAGGGTGTACAAAGGTCAGCCCTTGTGGAAATAAAGGATAAGAGAGAAAACAGAACGTCAAACCAGTATGTTGCAAGGCAGGCCCCGAAATGTCCAGGAACTGTTAACGCAGATGAAACGCACTATCTGACGCTCTGTCTCTCTGTATCTCCATCTGTCTCTCTGTCTGTCTCTCTATCTCTCTGTTTCGCTGTCTGTCTCTCTCTCTCTTTCTGTCTCGATCTCTCTCTCTGTCTTTCTCTGTCTGTGTCTCTATCTGTATCTCTGTCTCGCTCTGTATTTGTCTTTCTCTGCCTCTTTCTCTGTGTCTCTATATCTCTGTCTATATCTGTATCTCTCGCTGTGTCTGTGTCTGTCTCTCTGTCTGTCTGAATCTTTCTCTCTCTCTGTGTTTCTCTCTCTGTTTCTTTCTCTCTCCTCTATCTGTCTCTCTATGTCTCTCTGTCTCTCTCTCTCCCTCTCCCTCTCTTTTCTCTCTCTCTCTATCTCTCTTTCTCTCTCTCTCTCTCTCTCTCTCTCTCTCTCTCTCTCTCTCTCTCTATCTCTCTCTCTCAATCTCCTCCCTCTCTTTCTCTCTTTTCGGCCCCTTTGTTTCTCATTGAAGTATTTTCGCGGAGAAAATTGTCATATTAAATAATGTAAATATTTAACGAGGCGCCACATTGTGTACAGTAAAGTTTTGGCATAATTATTTCCAAATTTAGATCAATAAAAATTAATGAGAATGAAAGTGCGGGTGAAAGCGGATATTATGCGGTTTTTTCCCTTGAAAATTCTGTCAACTCCATCTTGAAATAATCCCTTTGGTGTAATCAATACGCTGAAAGATGATATTTAAAGGCACAGTGCAGCTCACAGCCTTCGTTTTGCGTTTTTGGTGCAGCTGAGTGCATTTACAGTTCAAAAATCCTCCTATGGTAGTAAAACAAACCCAAAACTACCCAACGACGACATCTGTGAAGCTCGACAGTTTCTTGTTCACGCGAGTGCATAAATTAACCAAGTTATTACGTGGTGTTTGGTCGGAGTTCGATTCAACTGAGTGATTCCGGCCTCCATTTTGTTTTACACAAACTCATGATGATGTCTGACATAGTTTGCTAGTGACGTGTCTTTTTGTGCATGATGTGGTGATCTACCTGATCTAAATTTAGATCCAAAAATAGGTCAAGACCAGCCGGGTCCGAGTACGAAATTAATTCGTAAAAAATCGCAGTTCTTGACTCTTTGGGTGCAAGTCAATGAAACTTGGTAGTTCTTCTAACAGATAGCTGCCTGAGCATGAGGTATGACTATAAGCCCCAGGGGCTCCGTGCACCTAGATTTGACAAGTTCAGTACCTTTAATTCTCTACGCGCTCTAGCAAAGGGAGAACTTTTAAACTGATGCAAATGTTTTGCTCTCGTTGCATGTTTTATAGATGGAAATTACTGTCCAAGTGTTAGTTTTCACTAAGTCTTCAGTATTCTTAGTTGTACACTACATTGGGGTGTGCACGTTAAAGATCCCACGATTGACAAAAGGGTCTTTCCTGGCAAAATTGTATAGGCATAGATAAAAATGTCCACCAAAATACCCGTGTGCCTTGGAATAATAGGCCGTGAAAAGTAGGATATGCGCCGAAATGGCTGTGATCTGCTGGCCGATGTGAATGCGTGATGTATTGTGTAAAAAAAAAAATCCATCTCACACGGCATAAATAAATCCCTGCGCCTTGAATATAAATTGCATATAAAAAAAAAATTTAAATAAATAAAAAATAAATAATCCCTGCGCTTAGAACTGTACCCACGGAATACGCGCGATATAAGCCTCATATTGATTGATACCGTTTGTTTTAACTTTGCGGGAACGTCTTTCTTATCTCATTATCTGTTTGTTTGTTTGTTTATATGTTGTTTCTCGTCATCTGTTAGTGACGCTCCTCTCCTTCAGACCCCTCATCTCACACACATGTCATCTTCATGTGACCCCCCTCTCTCTCGCTCTCTCTATCTCTATCTCTCTCTCTCTCTCACTCTCTCTTTCTCTCTCTCCCCCCTCTCTCTCTCTCTCTCTCTCTCTCTCTCTCTCTCTCTCTCTCCTCTATCTCCCTCTCTCTCTCTCTCTTTCTGCCCCCCTCCCTCTCTCTTTCTGTCGCCCCTCTCTTTTCTCTCCTCCTCTCTTCCTCACACACGTCATCTGTTGGTGATATGATTCCGGATACGGGAAGTTCGTAGCCTTTGTTAGTGAAAATCACACCGCATAATTGGCCCTCAAAGGCACATACCTCGTGTCAGTTGCAAAGGGCAATCTCCAAACATGACTTGTCTGCCCCTGGCTGTATCGGACTGGACACAATGGAGACAGGAAGAAGTGTTATGCCAGACTCAATATGCAAAACGTGCGGATGTGTGTTTGTCAGTTACATTATGTTGATACTTTAAACTAAAACGATACCCTTGGCCGAAAAACCATTTCAAGTGCCCCATGAGCCAGACAGTTCGGTTTTAGGTTTGAAATAATGTCACTACACACCAATGAATTTCTTAAATTCGGAACCTGCATTGAGCACACCTATTGGTTGTTAATTGTTGGTATGTGTCGAAGTGGTGGGCTGGTCGTGTCCTATATAAATGCCTAGCCAGATCTAAGCTGGTGGGCTGGTCGTGTCCTATATAAATGCCTAGCCAGATCTAAGTGGTGGGCTGGTCGTGTCCTATATAAATGCCTAGCCAGATCTAAGTGGTGGGCTGGTCGTGTCCTATATAAATGCCTAGCCAGATCTAAGTGGTGGGCTGGTCGTGTCCTATATAAATGCCTAGCCAGATCTAAGCTGGTGGGCTGGTCGTGTCCTATATAAATGCCTAGCCAGATCTAAGTGGTGGGCTGGTCGTGTCCTATATAAATGCCTAGCCAGATCTAAGCGGTGGGCTGGTCGTGTCCTATATAAATGCCTAGCCAGATCTAAGTGGTGGGCTGGTCGTGTCCTATATAAATGCCTAGCCAGATCTAAGTGGTGGGCTGGTCGTGTCCTATATAAATGCCTAGCCAGATCTAAGCTGGTGGGCTGGTCGTGTCCTATATAAATGCCTAGCCAGATCTAAGCTGGTGGGCTGGTCGTGTCCTATATAAATGCCTAGCCAGATCTAAGTGGTGGGCTGGTCGTGTCCTATATAAATGCCTAGCCAGATCTAAGCTGGTGGGCTGGTCGTGTCCTATATAAATGCCTAGCCAGATCTAAGCTGGTGGGCTGGTCGTGTCCTATATAAATGCCTAGCCAGATCTAAGTGGTGGGCTGGTCGTGTCCTAAATAAATGCCTAGCCAGATCTAAGCTGGTGGGCTGGTCGTGTCCTATATAAATGCCTAGCCAGATCTAAGTGGTGGGCTGGTCGTGTCCTATATAAATGCCTAGCCAGATCTAAGCTGGTGGGCTGGTCGTGTCCTATATAAATGCCTAGCCAGATCTAAGCTGGTGGGCTGGTCGTGTCCTATATAAATGCCTAGCCAGATCTAAGTGGTGGGCTGGTCGTGTCCTCTATAAATGCCTAGCCAGATCTAAGTGGTGGGCTGGTCGTGTCCTATATAAATGCCTAGCCAGATCTAAGTGGTGGGCTGGTCGTGTCCTATATAAATGCCTAGCCAGATCTAAGCTGGTGGGCTGGTCGTGTCCTATATAAATGCCTAGCCAGATCTAAGTGGTGGGCTGGTCGTGTCCTATATAAATGCCTAGCCAGATCTAAGCTGGTGGGCTGGTCGTGTCCTATATAAATGCCTAGCCAGATCTAAGCTGGTGGGCTGGTCGTGTCCTATATAAATGCCTAGCCAGATCTAAGTGGTGGGCTGGTCGTGTCCTATATAAATGCCTAGCCAGATCTAAGCTGGTGGGCTGGTCGTGTCCTATATAAATGCCTAGCCAGATCTAAGTGGTGGGCTGGTCGTGTCCTATACAAATGCCTAGCCAGATCTAAGTGGTGGGCTGGTCGTGTCCTATATAAATGCCTAGCCAGATCTAAGCTGGTGGGCTGGTCGTGTCCTATATAAATGCCTAGCCAGATCTAAGCTGGTGGGCTGGTCGTGTCCTATATAAATGCCTAGCCAGATCTAAGCTGGTGGGCTGGTCGTGTCCTATATAAATGCCTAGCCAGATCTAAGCTGGTGGGCTGGTCGTGTCCTATATAAATGCCTAGCCAGATCTAAGCTGGTGGGTTGAATTGTTTCCAACGGGAAGGACTGTGCCTTCAACGAAACACCGAACCCGTTTTTGTCTTTAAAAATTACGTAAAAAAACCCACTATCTGCGTCGGAAAACCGTTAACCAACCTTTGTGTTAATCTGATCCGATTGATCGTTGCCCTGCGGTACATTGCATGTCACGATGCACAAAAAGGCCAAACAAAGAAATTCAGGAAGATTGTTTCCAACTCAAAAGGGCAAAACAGAACTCAAGAAACAAAAGAAACAAATTCAGTATCCTTGCAGGACATCTTTTTGTATGGAATTCCCACGGGCAGCTCTGACGCACTCAATGACTGCGGGATACACTGTGACGATAATATGACCTTTTACGTATTGGTGAAACGGTGTGTGTGGTGTGGTTTTGGTGGGGTGTGAGATACGACTTTAATGTTTGTTTTAAAGAAGAAGATTAGAGGATTAAGGCTGCGCCTTTTCTTGAAACCAGTCCCCACGTCAAGTACGTAATTCTAATGTCGTAAATTGATAAGTAAAACAAGAGGCGAAGCCTTCAAGGCTCACGTAAGAAATAGACAAACAGTAACACAAACTCAATCACTCCGTCACACATACACACCCACACACACAGTAAGCTTAGGTGACACTGTGCAAGAAAGAGAGACACTAGATCTAGATCTGTCTGTCTGCATGTAGCCTACTTACAGGGACACGACTGCCAAATAGTCTCGGCCCGCTCAAAATAACAATGACCGAGACCACACACACCACGCGAGAGAGAAAGACTACAGGGAGGCATGCCGTCATGATGCATTAATTGACGTCAAACACTTTTGACCGTGACGTAATCTTATGCGAGCTTTATCCATAGTCTTGGATAACCACTCACACATAGACTCGGAAATGTTAAAGTTTCTACCACAGACATACACACACACGCACACACACACACACACACACGCACAAACGCACAGACAGACAAAGTTACGATCGCATAGGCTACACTTCGTGAGCCAATTAGCAGGCAATGTTAGAAGGGAAGCAAACAAAACGATTACGAAAACTAAACGAAAAAGGAAGAGAGAGACACACACACATACAATCTTCGAGACATTCAGACACGAAGAGACTTGACTTTTGGGTGGTTTATTGTACGTATGGCCATTGACCCATATACAAACCAGGGAAGAGGGGATGTGAGTTAGGGGAATTTTACACATTTACACGTCTTACACATTTACCTTCACATGGTATATAATAATTGTTTACAATTACAACGGTACTATCTCTAACATTTCAGCGTTTCAACATGCAGTTGTCGACGTTTTATAGCGTGGAAAATGAACTTAGCAATGAGGCGACACCTCTTAACATCTGCAAATGACAAAATGGTAGACACAGAACATACACACATGCTTCCTATAAATATTTTTCTTAAATCAGAATATAATGGACAGCATAAGAGGAAGTGGTGTTCAGCTTCGGCTACATTTTCGCAAAAAATACAATATCTTGATTCCATAAGAGCACTGAATCGTTTAAGGTTGTTATTGATTGGCAAAACACCAGGTCTGAACTGTGTAAGTGCTACCCTAAAACAATAAATGTCAATATTGAACAAATAACTGTCAACATGCAGCACAGATTTAAATTTAGTGTACAATTCATAACGGTCCCTTTGTGACACTGTGCCGGACCATTCTTGTTTATACATGTCACCCAATCGAAGTTTAAAGACCCTCAAAAACCATTTCACATCGCCGACACCTTGGTTAAGCCATACAGAGTAAAAACCAGTTTCAGACAATATATTGCGGATTTCCGAGGCCCAACACCTGTTTCCTCTTTCATCCATGTTACGCAACATTGTATAGGCTTGTTTTGGCAATCTGTCGTCTCTCATCATTAGCAATTTAAACCAATAATTCAAACAACGCACATAGGAGTTTACAAAAAGGGGGTATCTGCCAAGTTCTCCATAAACCATTCTGTTTGGTGTACATGTTGGTACACCTAAGAAGCGTTTACATGCCATGATATGCACTTTCTCCATGGTATCTAACCTGGAACAACCCCAGATTTCAGAGGAATACAACAAAATTGGCTGAACTTTTGCATCAGAGAGAGAGAGAGAGAGAGAGAGAGAGAGAGAGAGAGAGAGAGAGAGAGAGAGAGAGAGAGAGAGAGAGAGAGAGAGAGAGAGAGAGAGAGAGACCAACACACTCAAGAGCGCACACAACCAGAAACAGATAAGCGCGTGAACAAACACACAGGTGCACTTTCTCTGTCCAGTGCACCAGTGTGTTTGTTCACGCGTCTGTTTCTGGTTGTGTGCGCTCTTGAGTGTGTTGGTGTGTCTGTGTTCGCCAGCCCGCGTTTGTTCTGTGTGCGTTTGAATATCTCTGTCTCTGTTTTCCATCGGTCAGCGTGTGTGAGTGTGTACGTGCGTGCGTGCGTTCGTGTATGCGTGCGTGCTTTTGACGGTCTTTCTGTGTGTGTGGGAGAGTGTGAACCTCCCCCCCCTCCCCATCCTTATTGCACATCAATGCCAACAATCCTCGTGTGCCCTCTCGCTAACCCTAACCCCAAGATGTGTGTTCTTACGAAAAAGCCGACATTCAAGCCCTAGCCTAAAGTGACAAATCGCCTTGAGAAAAACAGGATCTTTCAGAACCCGTGTCTCTGTGAAAAACATTGTCCATCCATGTAAATCCGTCGCTTGGAATGCAGAATGGAAAAGAAAAGAAAATCCACCAGAAAAAGAATTACGAGTTATTAGACAAGACAGAAAGGCGAAAAGGAAGACAGACACACGGAATTACAATGAACATTTTCTTCATCGCCAAAAAAAAAGAAGCATTTGCAACTTCAACGAAAAGACTAACAGTAAACCCAAGCTATACGCTGTGTCGCTTGTGATTAATACAAACCAACGACTGCACTTGCGACTCACTTTTGTCTGGTACGCAGTCAGTATATCTATGAACACACACAAGAATACATACACACAGACGTAGAGACGTAGGGACGTAGATTTAGACGCACAGACAGAGAGATAGAAAGAGAGACACACACATACACAAACACACACACACATACACACACTAACACACATACACGCAACAGGCTCACGCACACGTACGTGTACACACACACACACACACACACACACACACACACACACACACACACACAAACAAACACACACACACACACACACACACACACACACACACACACACACTCACTCTCTCTTCTCCTCTTTTCCTCTCCCGCTTCACACACACGTGCACATACACACATACATACTCTCTCTCTCTCTCTCTCTCTCTCTCTCTCTCTCTCTCTCTCTCTCTCTCTCTCTCTCTCTCTCCGTCTCTCCCAGTCTCGTTTTTATTCCGACACAAAATGTGCAGGAACAGGTTCTGTATTCACGGTGCCACCTCTAGTGAGAAAATCGAGTCAACTATTCACTGGCGTCAGCAACGAGCCTCACCTGAATAGCAATGTTTTGCAGAAGAAGAAATCGGGCGATGGGGAGAGCGGTTAGGGGGGTGGGGTGGTTGGGGTCAGGAACATGGAGGTATGAGTGGAGCTGAGCCGTAGTAAATTGACGGATGTTGATTCACTTAGTTATGCGCATTGTTCTATTGGGCACTCCTTTTTTCTGGGAACTAGGATGAAGCGGCAAGAGAGAGAGAGAGAGAGAGAGAGAGAGAGAGAGAGAGAGAGAGACAGACAGACAGACAGACAGACAGAGAGAGGGAGGGAGAGAGACAGACAGACAGACAGACAGAGGGAGGGAGAGAGACAGACAGACAGACAGAGAGACAGACAGACAGACAGACAGACAGACAGAGAGGGAGGGAGAGAGACACAGAGAGAGAGACAGACAGACAGACAGACAGACAGACAGACAGACAGACAGACAGACAGACAGACAGACAGACAGAGAGGTCTGCATCAAGAGGAGAACCGTTTAAAGTTACGATAGTTTTTCAAGCCTATCCTAATAAAATAAAATAAATAAAAAATGGTATACAAATAAACACGAAGACAACTGTCGGTACTACCCGGTAAAAAAAAGTTGAATTGAAAATGCATATGATGGGGAGGGGTGGGGGAGACAGACGGGTTGACCGACAGATTGACGGACTGAGAAAACAAATTTGGGTCACTGAATAAGGTAAGAAAAATAAGAGCAAGACCTCACTTGCTAATTCATTTTTAAAATCAAATTTGACTTGACATTCTATTAGACATAAAAGTTGTAACAGAGCTGCAACTCTTACTTCGCTCCATTTGCATATAAGGTTACAAAGACAAACACATAAGGAAAAGATTGAAATTAAAGAAACGACAGAAATTAAATGCCTTCTTTACTGGGATGATTGCTTACTCCATTTTGTCGTGGTTTTTAAAAATATTCCATTCAGCTATTTCAAACAACTGTGATCTGATATACTGCCCGGATTATTTTTTTTTTTTTTTTTTTTTTTTTAAATGTAGGGTTTTCCTGAGAGCAAATAAATATGTTAACGACATTGCACGCACTGCCTTAACTACTTGTTGCAAAAGTCTGGGGAAACAAACTCGACCTCCATCAGGATCGCAATTCAGAGAGGACCCAAAGACGTTGTTTTTGCAACGCTCCAGTCATTACCAATAGACCTTTTTCGTATAACCTTTGCCCCCAGCGTTTCGACCAATCAGATTTTAGGGCACGGCAGCCTCTCTCTGATAACCGGAAATAAGGGGCAGCCTGAAATACCTCTTTCACTGTCGGTGCTCGAAGTACTATTGCCAGAGGATTACTTTGAGAAATTCAGCAAGAAAACGGATTATCTTGTTCAAAATCATGAACTAAAAGTCAAGGACATGCACGAAGGTATGGTTTGAAACGGCTATTCGTGGTATATGGACGAAAGACTTGGCGAACTTCCCCTGCATAAGCGAAGCAGAGGTGATCGACCACAGATCTACAGATCTCTGGATCAACTTTCTTACTGATACTACTGCGTCGACGTTCGACAAGTTATACGACGCATCCAGTGCAAAGAATGCAAAACCTTGGTGTAAACGATAGACATACTGTGTGCATAAAATGTCTTTCTGCATGGCACAACAGCTAGTAAGCAACTGTGGTGATCAGACTCAGAGCGAGTGTGCTGACGTCAATGAAGCAGACTCGCAACGAAGTGTATGCTGTTGTGGGGGGACGCTGACCGGACAGGCACTTGGAGCCTACTGCGAGTGTATTGCTGGGTAAGTGTTGTTGGCCTTGTATGTTTTGTGGGATTAACTTGATGGCTGCGTTACTTGGTATCTTACACAATCAGTTTTCATACTCAGTCATATAATGCATGGCACACAAAGTGACAAACACACACAGAGATTCATAATTCTCTACTGAAAATGTCTGCATGCAAAAGCTGTCTTTTTTGACAAAGTTATGAGCAGCATGTTAATGTAATTTCAATCAGTATCTCCAGGAGACCATGCCATGTTGGCTAGGCATGTTCAATAGAATACCAGGTACCTGAGTGCGGAGTTTTATTTAAATGTGTACGTACACATGTGTTTGTGAATCCTCTTGTCAATGAAGGTTATCACTGCAGTAAGATCAAATTCCATTCTGAGCCGGTATATATTTTATATAGATATCAACAGCATGCGCTTACAAGCTCTCTGTAGGAATTCCTAGGAAAGATAAAGTTAATTGTTATTAGCAGGCTAAGGAAAATCAAGATGACACAAACGGAATTTGATTGTGTGTTGTTGTTTTTACCCAGAAAGGACAGTCTTGCAACCATGTGGCTGCCACACTTTTTGCTGCTTCACACTACATGGCTGAAGGAATCGACACTGTGCCAGCAGACAAAACTTGTACACACTACAAATGTATGTGGAAGGGGCATGCTGCCAAGAAAACTGCACCAGCTGCTCTCGATGACATACAAATTGTTAAGTAAGTGTGTATAATAATTAATATTAAGGAAATTAGGGTTGCGTTACCTAGAGGTTTACATCAGAGTGTGATCTATTTTTTTCAGAACATAAGTCTCAAAGTTAAAATATAGAGCTTGTTAACTACAACAGCTACAAGACTGGGGAAAGAGAAACAGTGATATTTATAAAGTGCATCATCAAAAAACTATGCATTTTACATTTAGTCAAGAGACCAGGGCGGTGGTGTATGTTTGTGTGTAGAGCAATTTCTGGAAAACTACAACATTATGTTTAGGTTAAAAACAAACCAGCCCTGAAAGTGGCAAGTATTTTACTCGCCATAGTGAGTAGAAGCATGCAACTGGTGAGTAGAAGTGTTCATCTACTCGCCAAATGCGAGTGAAGATGCTGAATCAAATTGTTGGTTTGGTTCGTAAAATTTGCTCTCTGGCTGGTACGTTTTCAGAATCACTAGCCAGAGGCTAGTGCAAAATTTTTTTACTTTCAGGGCTACAAGCTTAGAAAGTTAAACAGATTTTTTTTAAACACAGGGAAGCGTGATTTCCTGTGGGACAGTTTTGCTACTGCGCTATGCTGGGTTGCCATTTACCTTATTCGACGTGGATGCTGGTTTTCAGCTAAGCATTGTCCTTGTGAAATGTACTGCGTTCAGTATCGTTATACATGTTTGACAGACTGGCGCAACTTGTTTTAGCATTTGTACCCAGCATAAGATTTGCTTTAGTGTCAAGTAAAAAAAAAAAAAATTCATTTTCAGGTATGCTTCAAGACAAGACAAGTTTTCCCGGACGACTCTTCAAGGCCTCAATTTTGACCCAAGAAGTCCGGATGCTAGGAAGCGCGACTAAGAGATCTTCAACAACCGGTACCAACCGTTTGAAGGCTGCATATAGTTATGATATACTGAACTAGGGTTTTCAAGGTGTGATATTTTTTTCCAATACCAGTTAATTAAGTTGGTAGCAACAGTTAACTGTTCTGTCAAGTGAAAAATGTATGTAGTTTCAATATGGACAGGTAAAATCAGTACTTTGTTTACAGCGAGGGAGGGTACGTAGTGCTGTCACCTCTGTGTGTGAGTTCAGGTTTAATTTTTTAAATGCCTGCAGTTAAGACAGAAGATTGTGGAAGCTGATAAGAACTTGTGTCAGAGGATAGTAAGAAGTGTTTTGGCTTCGTACGGACTATACCATCATCCAGGACTTGTGTGCATTATTCGGAGAACGTATCAGAGCCGAGGACATGTGTTGTGAACAGCGATTCTCAGTGATGAAAGTGTAGTGTGTGTAATGCCGGACTGTGTTCTTCTTCAACTTCGGAATGGCAAGGAGGTATACGTGAGATGTTTTATGATTTGATATCCATGTACTGATGATTTCATTCAATAGCGAAATGTTTGAAATGTTCATTCGTTTTGTGCCATGTTTGTTGTTCAAGAGCGTGTTGTCACCATCCCTTATGAATATGGACGTGTGTGAATGTTGGTGCAGACATGAGCGTTTGAGCGAGTGAATTTAGAAGCCCTGTGCATGAAAGTCATTACCGGACAACCAAATCAGCAAACATAGAAATTCCTTGTCATACACATCGATCTGATCAAGGTAATAATGTTAGCACTTTTTTTTCAATTTATTTCACAGTTATTTGTTATTTTTTTGAGGAAATTATAATGCAATTCACCGATTTTAAAAAACATGATTCCAATTGTCTCCCTTGAACAAATTTGTTTGTACAAAATTTGTTACTTACTTTTTTTTTCAAGGCTATATCAAGGAAAATTCTTTTTGAACTGATTGTGGGACCGTGCACAAGCTGACAGACTTGAACTCAAAAGTTGCAGAAGATTCTTGGCTGCGACTTTTGAGTTCAAGCCGATCAGTTTGTGCACAGTCCCAAGATTTGTCTATATTTATTTATCACTTAAAATAAAATACAGTTTTTCTTTTAATTAAACTGTAGATATGTCAAAGACTGTTTTGAATAATTTTGGGGGGTAATTTTCTTTAAGAAATAACTCAAGTGAATGCACAAATTGTGTACTAAAGTGTCGGTACAAGGGAGACAATTTGAAGCCATTTTAAAAAACAAAGCAGTATATTGCATAATAATATCCTTCAATTATAACAAGAAATAAGGAATAAACGTCTCTTGACATGTTGTCTACCTAATTATCTTGATCGCATTTATTTAAAGTGGGAATCGTTATGTTCGTAAGCTCACATACAATCATTTATGAAACAAATTCAGACCAGACCAGAGATTTGATTGATAATGGGCCCTTTATTCTATACAGTACCAGAGTAAATTATATAAACCATTACATGACAAAATAAGCTTCTTGCTCTTTGGAGTGATGTGGCCTTTGGCAGCTCATCAACCCAGTAATGTAGACCTGCCTTTTTTACGAAGTAGGTACATGCATACAGAAAGATCATCATATGTGTAAAACCATACTGCAGTGTCATTTTTCAGTAGAGAATCAACAGAAAAAGAGCGTATGTTCTCCTTCACCTTCATGTTGTCTTTCTTCAAGCCAAAAACATCTTCAGTCAGACGATTAATCACAGAGGCCTGTTATGTAATTGTCATCTGCAGCTCTGCCAACTTGAGGTAGTCTGTGTTCCAATAACAATACCCTCACATGTAGTCGTGTCCCTCTTTGCAAAGGCATGATCTGGCCCTGGTCCTAAGCTCTCACTAGATGCGGAGGGCAAAGGAATGGCTGCTTCTGTAAATACAAAATCAAATGTATACATTAGCAATAGAATTAGCATCAATGATCTTGTTATCAGATTACACATGCATCACACTCACAGCATTTAAGCATGAAAATACATGAGGGAAATAACTCCTGAAATTGAAAAAAAACTTAGGGGTGCGGGAGATGCTCCCCGGAAATTATTTTGGAGTGTTCTATGCAAAATCAAAATTGTAGAAATCTAGTGCTATTTTTGTTGTTGCATCAATTCAATGGTGCATTTCTGGGAATAAAAAAAATGATTCAGCATGAGCTTTATCGATGTCTTGAAAACTGCATCACTATCTGTATCAAGTAACCTCCTTAATCTTCTCGATTCAAGAGTCGGTTGATTCAGAGATACTGTAGCAACAGATCTCTGGTTGATTGCATGCACGCGGCTTGTCGACATATGTCTAGATCTTGTTTGTTTGTTTTCTAAAATCTTGCATTTGTTTCGTGACCCTTCCTATGCATCCATTTTGGGCTGCCGATTCATGTTAAATGTCTTATACACTGATGTAGGAAGACAATTTGAAGTCAGCAGATCATAAATTAATAAAAACAAACAAAGCTTACTTGGCTCTGAGTCTCTTCCAGATCCGATGATATTTTCAGCGTTGACACTGGGGGTGGAAGCAAAACCGCTTGCTTGTCGTCGGTCTTCAGCGGACAAAGTCACGTCTCCGACCAGTACCTTGTCCTTCTGCTAGAGTCACTTGTTCTTGATGTTCTCTCAAATCCAAGATTAAGGGTGGGTACGAAGTCAAAGGAGTTGGCATCGTTGAAAGCCGTGCCATTGCCAGACACGAAGTGACGCGAGCAGACTTTTCAATGGTACGACAAACCCCTGTCGTCGGATTGCTTGCACCCATCGCGTCCTTCGCTGTAGCGCCTTCGCACTCAGCTTGCACCCATCGGAAAGCCATACAATGACAAATTCTGTCCACCGTATTTCTCTTTCTTCATTCCACTGTTGCACTTGCAGTTGTAAACACAACAGTTTGTCTCGTCGTCTCCGCACTTTACTTTGCACCAAGCCTCGTTGTCGATTTTTCCTTTTGCCCCCTAGTTCCGGTAGATCTGACAATAAACTTCACAGCGCATGCGCCAAAATTTAAGTGAAAAAGGTCTCGAAATTCTTTTAAAATATCTCAATGTTTTTGTTGATTTCAAACAAATTGCAGAGGGAGGCATGCACATGGGACTCGAGAAGAGTTTATTCCTCTCAACGCAGTGTGTGTCTTTTTTAAATACTTTTTTTACTGTTTTGTTTATGAGAGCTCTCATGATGAATTCCCACATGTACTCGCACATACACAGACACGCGCGCATGCGCACACACACACACACACGCACGCACACAAACACACACACGCGCGCGCGCATTCACGCACGCACGCACGCACGCACGCACGCGCGCACGCGCGCACGCACACACACACTCTTTCTCACACTCACACACACACACACACACACACACACATACAAACAGAGGTGTTTTTTCCATAGTCGAGCGGGTCTTCAATAAGATGCTTCTCCCACTACATTTATCATTTATAGTAGTTTTTTCAAGTACTGTTCGTTATGTTATGTTATGCCCGAAGTGTTCTGCATTATATGGACTGAAAAAGCCGAATTTGAACTTTCCGGACCTGTACGCTGAACTTTGCAGATGCATTATTATACCGTACGGTATATAATACAAGACAATAAATTCCAGGGTTGATCACGCTAATAAATACTAAAGATGGCAAAGTTTTCCCATTGCAGTTTGTCGACAAAGTCACCACAAAACACAGACAAGAGTATACGTGATTTGTATTGTTCACTAAAATACGACATTGTATACAGATTGAGACAGCCATTGTTGTACGGGACCGCGTTAGCCCTCGATTTGAACAATTACTTTCAAGATATGTGTGTATGTCCTATTTTGGTCAAAAAGACAATTAACATTTATGTATCGAAGTTTTGACGAAAACAGACTGGGTTGGATACACGGATACATATTGATTGTTCTTTCCAATGACATGATGCAATACTACGCGTCATAACACAAACACTAGGCAGATGCGTTTGAGTGCAGATCTTTGTGATGATTCCGTTTATTGTCAAACCAGTTATATAAATAGACAGGTCATCCATTCCCCTGCA
This sequence comes from Littorina saxatilis, assembly GCF_037325665.1. Lineage (NCBI taxonomy): Eukaryota > Metazoa > Mollusca > Gastropoda > Littorinimorpha > Littorinidae > Littorina > Littorina saxatilis. The sequence goes on from NC_090254.1 coordinate 28,843,857, forward strand.
ATATCAAGCAAACAAATTGATTTTTACATAAGGTAGTCTCTATTCAGTGGAACCTTCAACACACACACACCAAAATTAAAATTCGCTAAAGCAAGGTTCCCGCGTTAAAATTAACAAAACATCCGAAAACCCTAAACACAGCAATTTTTATTTATGCTTTCATTACCCGCAAAAACGGCTTCAAAAACCACTGTTCATGGCTTCTGAGAGGAATGACAACTACAACGTTCAGCATGTCATATTGTCATTGTTAGACAACATAGGAGAACAAAACAGACCGTGTTGGATACAAGTTTGATTGTTCTTTCGGATAACACGAAAAACTCGTTGCGTTTTAGCTTTTCTGATGTTTTGTGGATTTAAACGCGGGAACTTTGCTTTTGCGAATATGATTTTTAGGGGGTGTCCTTTATTGTAGGTTCCACTGTATAGACACAACCTTACGGAAAATCAAGCTGTTTGCTTGATATTGCAGGAGAATGGACGACCTTTCCATTCATATAACTGGCTTTACAATAAACGGCATCATCACAAAGATCTGCACTCAAACGCATCTGCCGAGTTTGTTTGTTATGACGCGTAGTATAGAATGCTTCGATTCATAAATGTGCATTGTATTTTTGACCAAAATAATACAGTCATGTAACTGGTTTTACAATAAACGGCTCCATCACAAAGATCTGCTCTTGAACGTATCTGCCTAGTTCTTTTTTTATGACGGGTAGTATAGTTAGCATTATTCTTGTTTGTAAGGACTGACGATGATATACAATACAATACAATAAAAGCGCTCTATACTGTAGTCTCGGCCGGCCGCCTAAATAAGAGTTTCAGACGGCCTCTGCTGACGTTATATGGACCAAAGCAGGCAAATCCAGTGTTTATTCGATTACGATACATACAGAGGTTTTTTAACATTTTATTTAATTTTACTGTAAGCTGTGGTTGAACGGCCTTAGCAATGACCCCTTTAATCGTGACTAAGCAGCCGAACCACAATAGCCTTTGAAGATGAACGATAAAAGCAGTGTTGTTAACCGCGTCAGCTGTAGTAGTCTTACCAAACAGATGTCGTGATATAATATTGGATACACAGAGCCTTTTAACAGATTGAGATTGAAAGCAAATTCGATTTGCATCGTCTGTCTACCACTACAGCATGATATCTTGAGGGATTGGAATGCACTTCTCGGTATCTTTGAAAACCGTATGAAGACATGTAGAGCTAAACAACATGAGTCCGTTTTCCTAAGCTAAAAGAAGATTAAGAGCGTGTACAGATAAATTGCTCAGAATGAACACTCAAGTCAGCGCCAAAGAATCCCAGCACACTATAATCAAACCCAATGTAAGACCGCCTACATCCAAAACAAAACAAAATCTGAATTATTTTGTTTTTCTTCTTTAGTGTGCATGGTCTGCAGCTCCCAGGCTTTTACATGTATGACCCCCCCCCCTCCTACGCCAGTTAGGCAGCCATATTCCTTTTGGGGAGAACAAAACTGTGAATGTGAAAGAGTCTTCATACAATTTACAGACGATATGAACACAATTGGGGGGATGGTTTGGCGGGGAGTCTCAAATGGGGGGATCTGTCATGGGCAAGGGGTCTGTGTAGCGGACACACAAGACACAAGATTTTAACAGACAAATGGAAACGAGTAAGGCATTTCTAGGTTAAGGCTGGCAATCTCACTGTAGTATCATTTCTTATGGGTTGTCGTAATTCGTTCCTCATAATAGTGTAATATGTATGTCTGGCCGTTTGAAAGGTTTCGCAGATGGGTTTTGCAGAGTTGCTTTTTTCTACATTTGCACACGTCACTGTTCCATTGAAACTTTCTTCCCTTCGGTCGATATGCTGGAGGAGGGTGGTTGGGGCGGGGTGGGGGCCATTGCGGATTTATAAAGGGTTACGGGGGGGCTGGGGGGGGGAGTAAGAGATATATATACATTGCCCTCGTGTCCATTTTTCTCGATCATCTTTTAAGAACTCGAACTCGAACTCGAAAACTTTATTACCGAGGGATGATAGCATTAGGTCCATATGGTCCTTTCTTACAGCTAGTCCCTACTATAATACACACATGAAACAAAGAACAAATATGAAGAATTTATATTAAAAATTTTTTTTAACAAAACAATGGGGAAAGGTATAACAAAATAAAAATTAAAAATTCAAAAGTGTGCTTGTTAATGGAAGCATAAGAGACTTCAAGAGCCTTCTTTCTTTTCAGGTTTTTATATTTAGTCAAGTTTTGACTAAATATTTTAACATCGAGGGGGAATCGAAACGAGGGTCGTGGTGTATGTGCGTGCGTGTGTGTGTGTGTGTGTGCGTGTGTGTGTGTGTCTGTGTGTGTGTGTAGAGCGATTCAGACTAAACTACTGGACCGATCTTTATGAAATTTGACATGAGAGTTCCTGGGTATGAAATCCCCGAACATTTTTTTCATTTTTTTGATAAATGTCTTTGATGACGTCATATCCGGCTTTTCGTGAAAGTTGAGGCGACACTGTCACGCCCTCATTTTTCAACCAAATTGGTTGAAATGTTGGTCAAGTAATCTTCGACGAAGCCCGGACTTCGGTATTGCATTTCAGCTTGGTGGCTTAAAAATTAATTAATGACTTTGGTCATTAAAAATCTGAAAATTGTAAAAAAAAAAAAAAAAATTTTATAAAACGATCCAAATTTACGTTTATCTTATTCTCCATCATTTGCTGATTCCAAAAACATATAAATATGTTATATTCGGATTAAAAACAAGCTCTGAAAATTAAATATATAAAAATTATTATCAAAATTAAATTGTCCAAATCAATTTAAAAACACTTTCATCTTATTCCTTGTCGTTTCCTGATTCCAAAAACATATAGATATGATATGTTTGGATTAAAAACACGCTCAGAAAGTTAAAACAAAGAGAGGTACAGAAAAGCGTGCTATCCTTCTTAGCGCAACTACTACCCCGCTCTTCTTGTCAATTTCACTGCCTTTGCCATGAGCGGTGGACTGACGATGCTACGAGTATACGGTCTTGCTGAAAAATGGCATTGCGTTCAGTTTCATTCTGTGAGTTCGACAGCTACTTGACTAAATATTGTATTTTCGCCTTACGCGACTTGTTTTCCTTCTTTTTAATTGTTTGTGTTTCTTTCTTTTTCCTTTTATAGCTTAATTATCATGCATTCCATTCTCACCTAATTATCCAAACATGGAACGACAATATTAAAGCGAGATTACAGATGAAGGAGAAAGAATGTAGCAGAATAAGATTCACATGCGGAAGGGTCTAATGTAAAGAAAGAGACCCTGTTATAATAGGAGTTGTGCTATCAATCAGAAAGTAGCAAGTAACAAGAAAGAAAAGAAAGAAAGAAAGAAAGAAAGAAAGGAAGAAAGAAAGGAAGAAAGAAAGGAAGAAAGAAAGGAAGAACGAAAGAAAGAACACAAAATAATCTTAAAAAAAATATACACCGCATTGGCTAGTTGGCTGACTGACTGTCAGGCAGAATAGGACTGAGTAACGAAAAATTCGTTGTCACAGGGAACTGACAGATATCAAGGATGTCTTTATTCTTGTTTTATTCAACGCAAACAGTAATGAATGCGAACAGAAAAGTTCATTTTGGAAGCCCGGAAGAAGGATTGTAGTGGAGCACATTTTTATTCCACATTCAAACTATGCATATTTATCCCCAAAAAGGAGGAAGTCCCACCGGAAGCAGGTGAACAAACTGACAAGTGAGAGAGAGAGAGAGAGAGAGAGAGAGAGAGAGAGAGAGAGAGAGAGAGAGAGAGAGAGAGAGAGAGAGAGAGAGAGAGAAAGGGAGAGAGAGAGAAAGAGAGAGAGAGAGAGAGAGAGAAAGGGAGAGAGAGAGAGAAAGAGGAAGGGAGAGAGAGAAACAGGAAGGGAGAGAGAGAGAGAGACAGAGACAGAGACAGGGACACAGAGACAGAGAGAGAAGTTGAGAGAGATAGAGAGAGAGAGAGAGAGAGAGAGAGAGATAGACAGAGACAGAGACACAGAGACAGAGACAGAGAGAGAAGTTGAGAGAGATAGAGAGAGAGAGTGTGTGTTTGTAAAGAGAGACAGAGAGGATTTGTTACTTTTGTCGTATTTAGCAAGAATATCCTATTCAAAATGAAATCGGATTTGAAAGACACATTATTTGTTTGTATTTGTTTCAAAAAGGGATCAAGTGCTCTCAAAAGCAGAAATGCAAGCAGTTCTCTGCGTGAAAGCGCATTGGACGACCCAAACATGACGTGCGAAATATTAAAGGGACGGTGCATGGCAGTCAATGTTGTCACTCCCAACATTTCCATGCTTCGCAGCGCAGTCCTTCTCGTGTAACGAGTATGCTCACCATCTGATATCTGTCTACTTGGACATTTATCAAAAATCAAATGCCTGAATGCGTCTTGTGCCGAGTTGGTATTTTGTATTGAATTATTTGTGCATGTTTTTACATTTAGTCAAGTTTTGACTAAATGTTTTAACGTAGAGGGGGAATCGAGACGAGGGTCGTGGTGTGTGTGTGTGTGTGTGTGTGTGTGTGTGTGTGTGTGTGTGTGTGTGTGTGTGTGTGTGTGTGTGTGTGTGTGTGTGTGTGTGTGTCTGTCTGTGCGTGTGTGTGTGTGTAGAGCGATTCAGAGTAAACTACTGGACCGATCTTTATGACATTTTACATGAGAGTTTCTGGGTATGATATCCCCAGACTTTGTTTTCATTTGTTTCGATAAATGTCTTTTATGACGTCATATCCGGCTTTTTGTAAAAGTTGAGGCGGCACTGTCACACCCTCAATTTTCAAATTGATTGAAATTTTGGCCAAGCAATCTTTGACGAAGGTCGGACTTCGGTATTGCATTTCAGCATGGATGCTTACAAATTAATTAATGACTTTGGTCATTAAAAATCTAAAAATTGTAAATAAATTTATTTTTTTATAAAACGATCCAAAATTACTTTTATTTTATTCTTCATCATGTTCTGATTCCAAAAACATATAAATATGGTATATTCGGATTAAAAACAAGCTCTGAAAATTAAAAATATAAAAATTATGATTAAAATTAAATTTCCGAAATCGTTTTAAAAACTATTCATCTTATTCCTTGTCGGTTCCTGATTCCAAAAACATATATATGATATGTTTGGATTAAAAACACGCTCAGAAAGTTAAAACGAAGAGAGGTACAGTAAAGCGTGCTATGAAGCACAGCGCAACGTACCGCTACCGCACCAAATAGGCTCGTCACTTTCACTGCCTTTTGCACTAGCGTTCCACAGCTTGACTAAATGTAGTAATTTCGCCTTACGCGGCTTGTTTTTACTTGTGTCAGTTACGAAAGTGATACAAACAAAACATTTCCACTATGATAAAAGAAATACAGAAAGACAGAAAGACAGAAAGAAAGAAAGAAAGAAACACACACACAAACAAACAAACAAACAAACAAACAAACAAACAAACAAACAAACACAAGCAATCAGACAAATAAACAAACAAACAAACAAACAAACAACAAACAAACTCATTCACAAAATTAATCTGAAACATATGGACTGCTATAGTTTCAAAATCAATAATAAAGAAAACAAGAGAGACTATTTCATGGAACGTTGAATTAATATCTTTTTTAATTATTGACAAAACATAACATACATAAGAACTTTGACCTATCGCTCCTTGGAATGGAGAAACAAGATAATTATACAGCAAGTAAATAGAGAATACTACGTGGCTTGCTGGGTGGTACCAGATTTACACGAGTTTTTTTTTGGTTTAAATATTGAACTGCGAGCGAAAGCGAGCTGTTCACTATTTGAAAAAGCAACGAGTGTAAATCTGGTACGACACAGCAAACCATGTAGTATTCTGTTTATTCTACATACTGTACTTACGTGTATTTTACTGAACATGTCTTGCAGTCGAGGCAGCTAAATTGAAGACGCTTGTTTTTGGAACCTCGATCTCTTCTGAAGCCTCGTGCAATCTATTACGTCAAAGCAAAGAAACGTCACTCTGAAAGTGTGGCGTGACGTGTTAGTTCTAAAGATTCATCGAGGGTAATTAGCGAGCGCAATTTTTGTTTCTATAATGACGTTTGTCTCGGTGACTTTGGCATCATAAGCAGTGGAGAAACAGGTCCCTGCCAGACTTGCTTGACATGACCTCATTTACATGATATACACACGTGTGATTTGAACGATTATTATCTCACGGGTGTCTCTCTCACGTATGTAGGATAAACATCGATGGTAACTGGTACTGCGACTTAACTCCAAATTGTTGTAACTTCCAAAATCAACAACATGTTTCGTGTGTGTGAATATGTTTCGTTTTGTCTCTAGTCAAACGTTCCACACACTTAACATTTCTGTTTGTATGCTAGCATCACAGGAGTGTGTTTTGACGGCTATAAAGCGACAAAACAGACTTGGAGCTCTCCTAAAAAAGAACTGCTTGTTATTGATTACTTAATTGGGAGCTAATTGTCAGTAAGGGAAACGTTCCTCTTTGTCAACTGCTTCGGAAACAGAGTGCCAGAACAATGATGAATCCACCACCGCCTCCGGATATCTGTATCGAACTTCTAAACTAAGACGTATGATGTAATGTGTGTGTATACATATCAATATGAACTTTTCCAAAATAAGAATTTTCCGGGATAAATTCTAGGGGTTGCAAAAATGTTCGCTGAATCTGTATCCGGTTTTTGTCCTGTTTCTGGTTGTTTCGTTCGTAGAACTGGATACGGATCCCGCCGGAGTTTTCGTTATTGACAGTTAAACTGTTTCAGTTTGCATTTCACAAAACTGCGTAAGTTTCAATCAAACATTTGAGAGGACAAGCATTCAAAGAAAAAAAGAAAAAAAGAATAACTTAAGCAACTAAAACGAACGGGGGAATAAACGAAAGAACGAACCAACCAACACACGATGAAAAACAAACAAACAAACAAACAAACAAACACACATGCAAACAAGCAAACAAGCAAACAAATCAATCTGTGCGCATGTGACTGTATTATTTCAAATCGCACAAAACTCAGCGGTTGGCAACGTTGAAAACAATATATTGTTGATGAATTGCTACTATTTCGCATTAGTCATTAATTGTTGATTGTCCTATTTTCGTGTTTCTTAGACGAGGTTCAAAGATCCTGTTTTCTTCTTTCAAAGACGAACTTTACTTTCTTTTTTTTCATTTTCTAACACGAGCTACATATTGTCCTATATTTTCCAATATCATTTGTCCTCTTTTTTTCAAAATAAAAGTTCCGTCCTTCTCTTTCTATAGAAATTCCTCCCATTTGTTGGGGGGTGCTAAGTTGAGCCTTCCTTTCGTCTACTTTCTAAGCAGAGTATTCATCTGTTCTACTTGTTAAGATACGATTCCCTCTTTTCTGTTTAGTGCAATACTACGAATAGTTCAGGCAGGTATTGGCTTCATGTGGCTTTTTTACTATCTATTCTTGTATTATGCGACAATTGGACCTTTTCTGTTCATGTGTACACTAATACGTAAGAAGGATGATGATACTGCTTTTTGGCGGTCATTCGCTGCAGGTCATCATACGATGACAGAAATTAACATTATGACAGTAATTTGTAGTGACGTGCAAAAAACAACAACAGGGCGCGTAGAATATTTCTGTCCCATTTACAATTCGCTATATTTTACGGTTGCCCCTGTTTTTACACGGAGGGAGATACATAAAGAGAGAGAGAGAGAGAGAGAGAGAGAGAGAGAGAGAGAGAGAGAGAGAGAGAGAGACAGACAGACAGACAGACAGACAGACAAAGGCAGACAGAGAGAGAACGACAGACAGAGAACGACAGACAGAGACAGAGACAGACAAAGAGACAGACAGAGACAGACAGAGATAGAGAAAGACATAGGGTGAAAGAGCATGGAGGCAGAGAGCAAGAGCTACAGAGGTGTGTGTGTGTGTGTGTGTGCGTGTGTGTGTGTGTGTGTGTGTGTGTGTGTTTGTGTGTGTGTGTTTGTGTGTGTGTTTGTGTGTGTGTGTGTGTGTGTGTGTGTGTGTCACGTGTGTTTGTGTGCGTATGTGCGTGTGTGTGTGAGTGTGTCTTTTTGTCTGTGGCTGTCTGTATCTCTGTCTGTCTCTCTGTCAGTCTATCTGGTTGTCTCTGTGTTTCTCGTAAAGTATCTGATATCTGCAAACCTGCGAGTGCTATCGTTGGCCAATAGAAAAAATAATAATAGAATAAAAGTGAATGAACTAACTGCAGCCTGTGCGACCCAAGATATGTTCTCTTCCTTCTTCCCTGGTCACTGGCAGATGCTGTGAGATGATGAAGTCTTTGTACGCGAGATTTGAATCACATCGCATGTGAGAGAGGTCTGGCCTCAAGTCAAACAATCACTTTTCACCAGAACAGCAGCTGCTCTTGTCCTGCGTTGATTTCGGTTTGCAAAAAACGCTCGATAAGATGTAATCAGCCACCTGCACGTCTGGCACAATGACCGAGGTCTAGTTACGTGGAACATCAGTGACGTACATGGGGGGTGGGACATGTCTGCCGCCTCTGAGTCATGAAATATTGCTGAGCCGTGTCCTCCCCGGCCAAGACTCCAACCCGTGACCTGAGCCTTAAAAGTCTGGTGCACCCAGCCCCCCCCCCCCCCCCCTCCTACATATTTATATAATATCTTTGTGTTCAATGTATCACGAAAACGTTTGAACTATTCATTATGTGTACAAGTCTGAAAGCAATATGTCCAGCAGTAACTGAATGATGGTGTGTGTTTTTTGGTTTTTTTGTGTGTGGGTTTTTTGGTCGCACTAATAGCTACCGACATCGAAAACAACCTTTTTGCTGATCACGAAACAAATTGACATGTAACCCGTTAGGCATGACTAGACGGTTTAGGTGTACAATATGGACTTTATTGGACAATGAATTGTTTGTTCAGTTTTAGCTGTTTTGATTTTGCATCGATTATTAACGAGGGGATCTTGGCTATTTTACATTTTGTGGAGACAAGTAATATATAAATAGACGGTGTAATAATGATAATAATATAATAATAAAAGAGCATTTATATAGGTCAACATCATAACTTTACAATTATGCTCTTTGCGCTTGACACATTTAAAATTAAAACACAGTTATACAAGCATTTACATCTACATTCATAGTCAGCAACGCTTAACTAAAAGCATACACCATCAAACATACATTACAAAAGATTCTTCCACTAACTAAGTAATAAAAACATGAATAAAATAGGTAGTGAAAACAAGGAAATACCAGCTGAATACCCTTAATCAAACAGAACATGTTATCAACAATACTGAAAACAGCCCTAGATGTTTACATACATTATCACATTATCACTAAAACAACAAATACACTACATGTAGCCTACTGATGGACTGAGAAAACAAAATCAGGGGTTGTATTTCTTGAAGAGGTGCGTTTTAAGTGCTCGTTTGAATGCTTGGGGTGACTGAGAGTGGCGGATGTGAAAGGGGAGAGAATTCCATTGTGTGGGTGCGCAGAAAGTAAAAGTACGTTGTCCGTATGTTTTGGTTTTGGTGTGTGGAATGGTGAGGATGCGACAGTCAGAAGAGGCACGGAGTTGTCTTGCTGGAGAATAGACGGTGAGGAGTTCAGAGAAGTAAGCAGGAGACGAGCCAGAAAAGAAGTTAAAGCAGAGGGTGGACAGTTTGTAGTCAATGCGGGCTTGAATAGGCAACCAGTGCAGTGTGTGAAGAAGTGGTGTTGCGTGATCTCGTTTTCGTGCTTTCAGAATGAGGCGTGCTGCCGAGTTTTGGACTTTATGTAGTTTATGCAGGAGGTACAGAGAACAGCCAGAGAGAAGAGAGTTGCAGTAGTCAAGTTTAGAAAGAACAAAGGCACAGACAAAAGTGTTAGTTGTTTGAGAGGAGAGTGTGTGGCGAATGGTGCTGATCTTACGAAGCTCAAAATAAGCTGCTCTACAGACTAAAGATATATGTTTGTTAAGGGTCATGTCAGATGAAATGGTGAATCCAAGGTTTCTAGCTGATGGTGAGAAAAGAATGTCGGTGTTGCCTATTTGAACAGAAACAGGTTGGGGAGAGGGAAATGTAGTGTTCTTCTTTTTGCACAGTAAGACTTCAGTCTTATCATCATTCAGCTTAAGCTTGTTATCGACCATCCAAGATTTAACATCAGTGATGCATGTCTGAATGGTCTGGATGGCGGAATGTGTCTCTGCAGGGGGACTGGGTTTATACAGCTGGGTGTCATCAGCAAAAGACTGATTTAAAACAGAATGGTTTTGAATCAGTGTGGAGAGGGGCTTAGTGTACATGATGAAAAGGATGGGACCGAGTACTGAACCTTGAGGAACGCCGAAAGAAAGTGGGGCTGGAGCAGACATCTGGCCATCGACAAGCACAGCCTGAGTCCTGCCAATGAGATAGGACTCAAGCCATGCTAGCGGTGGACCGGAGATGCCGTACAGAGTCTGAAGTCTATGGAGAAGCGTGACATGGTCAATCGTGTCGAACGCTGCAGAAAGGTCAAGTAGGGTAAGCACTGACACATCACCACCATCCAGAGCAGACAGAATGTCACTGATTACTTTAAGTAGGGCTGTTTCAGTGCAGTGAGAAGGGCGATAAGCGGACTGAGAGTGCGAGATCAAATCATGGGTGTTCAAATATGACAACAGCTGCTTCAAAACTACCTTTTCAAAAACTTTGGACAAGAATGATAAATTAGATACAGGACGATAGTTCTTCAAAATATTGACATCAAGACTAGGTTTTTTGAGAAGTGGTTTGACAAGTGCAGTTTTGAACAATGATGGACAAACACCAGATAACAGGCTATCATTGACAATTTGAGTAAGAGTTGACAACAACACATCAAGATTCTCAAAAAGCAGTGGTGTGGGTATGGCATCAAGTGGACACTGATTGGCTGAAATGATGGAAAAGAACAATCAGTGGGAACATCAACATGACTGGAGGAAGCAGAATGTGCACCCATCTGATCAAGTTCAGAACGAATATCTGAAACCTTCTTGATAAAATAATCACTGAATACATCTGGCAGCTGACTAGCGGGGAAAACAGTGGGAAGTGAGGATACCTTACTGCGGCCGGTCAACCGGCTGCAAAATTGAACAGTTTTTTGCTTGAATCGCAAGCAATAATCTGGGTTTGGAGGAAGGTTGTCTTTGCTGCGTGTACCAACTTAGTTACGGTGTCCTTTGCTCCTTGAAATATTTGTTTATGGACAGTAAGACCAGTCTTGAGATACTTGCGTTCAGCACGCCTACGGTCACATTTGGCATCACGATGTGATTCTTCTTGTGCGTTGGATGACTGACTGACTGTGTGAATTGAAAAACATCTAAAATGGGGAGTGGGATATTGAAATTGAGTGTCACTCACCAGCGGCTCTAACGACTTTCGTGACCGTTGCATGCACAGAAAGGACCGGTCATTTAACTGAGGTGCAAACCGCTGAGTTATAAATGGACGTAACAGAGTGGTACAAAGTCGTGTTTCACTGTTGTCAGCGAGTCTGGCACAAAAACCAGGAAGCCGCTGGTGCGTTGGTTTGATCTCACGGTTCCGCGAGAGACCTGGAGCCGGTTTGATGGCCTCGTGGTGGTCACACTGACAGCCGGTTTGATGGCCTCGTGGCCCAACGAATGGTTGTGTGATGCGCCCGCAGCGTGTTGGCATACATACATGTGCTTGTCACATCCCGCTTTCAGCCTTCACCGCCGGCTAGCCAAGCTGCTTGCAGCACCGGCGAAAAAGAGAGCAGCCTTGCGTAAGTCTCTCCCTGCCAGTAAGCCTCTCCACAACAAGTCCTATGCAAGCTTTAAAGCAACCCTCCACGAGGTGTTGGGTGGTAACTGGGGGCCTTATGTCCCCAGGCAGAATTGCAAGGGCCCGGAGGAGGTTTGGCCCCGAACATGCGGCAGTGCAGGCCCACCGGTGCGTGGACACGCCCTGGCGCCCATGAACCAAACCCCCAGGTATGGGTTACCTACAAAGACTCTACGTCCCAACGGCTGACCAGGCGGACGAGGAGAGTGTACTCCCAACGGCTGTGAAGGCGGAAGAGGACCCTTAGTCTCACATCCCAACGGTAAAACAGGCGGACGAGGAGCTCCCAACGGCTGTTTTAGCGGATGAAGATGCCCCATGTTTTTGCTGCTTTCACAAGCGCCGGGTTGGAAAGACTCGTCAGCCCTGATAGGCAGCTTTCCTAGGAGAAGGACACTCGGAAGTCAAACCCGGCCAGATGAGGGCCGATAACCGTGTGAGGAAACTTGTCTAGGACAAGGAAAAGTCCAAAATCACACCCACGAAGGCCTACCGAAGACGGAAGACACTGACCTTCAGGGTGAGGTGAGAACCGAGTGTCTACGCATCACCGACAAATATGGTTGTGTCTACATCCACAGCCATCGTCGAACGCTGAAGAAGAAGAAGATGGCCTCGTGGTGCTCACACTGACAGCCGGTTTGATGGCCTCGTGGTGGTCACACTGACAGCCGGTTTGATGGCCTCGTGGTGGTCACACTGACAGCCGGTTTGATGGCCTCGTGGTGGTCACACTGACAGCCGGTTTGATGGCCTCGTGGTGGTCACACTGACAGCCGGTTTGATGGCCTCGTGGTGGTCACACTGACAGCCGGTTTGATGGCCTCGTGGTGGTCACACTGACAGCCGGTTTGATGGCCTCGTGGTGGTCACACTGACAGCCGGTTTGATGGCCTCGTGGTGGTCACACTGACAGCCGGTTTGATGGCCTCGTGGTGGTCACACTGACAGCCGGTTTGATGGCCTCGTGGTGGTCACACTGACAGCCGGTTTGATGGCCTCGTGGTGGTCACACTGACAGCCGGTTTGATGGCCTCGTGGTGGTCACACTGACAGCCGGTTTGATGGCCTCGTGGTGGTCACACTGACAGCCGGTTTGATGGCCTCGTGGTGGTCACACTGACAGCCGGTTTGATGGCCTCGTGGTGGTCACACTGACAGCCGGTTTGATGGCCTCGTGGTGCTCACACTGACAGTCGGTTTGATGGCCTCGTGGTGCTCACACTGACAGCCGGTTTGATGGCCTCGTGGTGGTCACACTGACAGCCGGTTTGATGGCCTCGTGGTGCTCACACTGACAGCCGGTTTGATGGCCTCGTGGTGGTCACACTGACAGCCGGTTTGATGGCCTCGTGGTGCTCACACAGACAGTCCTACCTTCTCTCCGTCACCCGACTGTATCCCAACACGTTGTACGTCACCCGACTGCGGTTATCCCAACACGTTGTACGGGGAGGGCAGCAATTCAATCGGGCAACTCCTTGTGCGAAGAGGTACAGTCTGAAGATTGAAATGGTTTTGTTTTTTATGAAAACCGATGTCGTCAGATTTCTGCGTTTCACTCTTTCCTCTGCAGTTGACCGACTGTGTTGGTGGCTTATGAAACTGGCCCCTGTTTCCTACAACCGACCATCTGTGCAGACCCTTGTCGGTGTACACGCACCTCTGCACCTCAGACGCATGTAAAAGGTCCGAATGTCACGGCGAGATTCTTAGAGGTCGTAAGTAGCAACACTTGCACATAAAGAAAAAGAAAAAAAAGTTCAATAGCCAAACGATCAATGCTCCTGTTAAGACCTAAACAAAAGTCTGAAAAAATGGAGGGAGTCTTCAAATGGAGGCAATTTTACAGATTTTATAAACTGAAAATCTAAAGAATTTTCACGAAGAAAAGTTAGCTGATTGTAAGACATTAACCGTAACTGATCAATGAAAAATAACATATCGAAGCCGATATTTTCTAAATCTCAGTTTTACTTGGATAAAAAAAATGAAATGTTATTTCTTGGCTAATAAAAATTGCGCATGGTTTGACCAGCGCAGATATATTAATAATATATGAATACCGCACATGTGTCGTCAAACTTCATTACCAGATTATAAATTACAGTATTTCTAGAAGATCGGAAGTACTTTTGCTGCGGGGTTATTAATGCAAATAGCCGCTTGGAGATTTCTGAACTTTAATTAGTCTTCTGCACTAACTTAAAACGCGCACGAGTTGACACTGAATTTGCACGCTGCTGTCAGATAACATACTTCGCTCCGGACTTTTTTCCGGTGACGAAATGTCCCGCCATTGTGTTTTAACACCAAACGCTTCCGGGTGTGGTCGATATTGTGTTTTCTTTGAAGAGTTACAAAGGGCCCATTACCCCGACTCTCCAGCCGTTACGTGAGCACTTGGGGACACCGGGTTAAGTGATAATCGAACTTGGTGTGATTTGTACCAACAGTTTATTTCCAGTTTCGACCGGAAAAGGTTTTGAATGACCCTAACTTATGTTTCTTCCTTGAGAAGCCTGCAGACAGTGAAAACCGTGCATCTATTTAAAGCTGAAGCGCACTTACACCCGGCACATAAGGTTAATCCGTATTGCAGCAAACAAATCTATTTTGCGAAAGACTGCAGGCACAGTCCCCAATTAACCCAATTGAAGTGACGTCAAAAACTGAAAGAAGAGCGACCGTTTGAAATTCACTCCGTTGAACCGTGAACCTGACACGAGGCTTAATCGCGTTATTGCCAGTCTGCACTTAAGTGACCCAACGGTGATAAGCCCCTGTAGCTCCAACGTAGTATTTAGTTGAGAATTGACTTACTTGTCAAATAAGAGGGGGGGGGGATGCTTTACCACGTGCACCGGGAATGGGCTTTTTGGACGTAACGTGCATGGGAATGGGGAAATTCTCGTAGCGTGCACCGTGCACAGAGGTCTGGCGTGCACCGTGCATGGAGTTTTTTCGTAACGTGCACCGTGCATGGCACTTTTGACCTCAGCGTGCACGTGCACAGAACCCCCCATGGTGACCCTCAAATAAAAGAATGGCTTTTTTGGCGTTTATGATTATCTAATCTAAATAATAATACAAAAGTCGATTGGTCCACGGGTTCAAAAGATTCAAGCAGTTCAAGACCGACACTGAGTTTCTGTGGAGCTGGCAGTGGCACAGAAATCCGCCAGAAATCTACGTAGAAGTAAAACGTATGTAGCAACGTAATACAGGTCAGTGAAATGCTACACTATAAGTTTGGTAGCACCCGGCTATATTTTATTCAACGCTCCACAAATATTGTCCCCTCAAATGATTGTTAGTGTTTTTTTCCTGTATAGCAGCGTGTTTGTTTTAGTAGTTTTCACTTGTTGTTCTCCTGAATAACATGCGATTGATCTGTTGCTAGTTGCATCGAGGCAGCTGCTTAAAACAGAGCACGTGGTTAGAAATGAGGTTTGCATACTCACTGTTTATTTCGAGGCGTTTGGTTTAAAAAAATCGTTGGTACTAAAAGTGTAGTTGATTTAATTGAGGTTTGCTAGGTGTGGGAGGGGTTAAACGAGGTGACTACTATTTGTGTTGCTGGTCCATAATGGCCAGTTACAATCCATCAAACAACTAACATACTCGCAGGTGTGGTTTGAACGTGAAAGCAAAGTTTAGTCAAGGTCAGTCAAAAGTGTGTCAACCATTTGTTATGGAGTCGTTTTACTGAGGTGTGTGCGATAATTGTGACATTAATGTTCATTCCGTGTGATGCTCATGATGTAAATTTACATTAAATGGCGAATAGAATGCATTTGCTTGATTTCTTCATGTTCGCAAATGAGATTCATACAGTGTTTGCATTTCCAACTAGTGTGTGTGTGTGTGTGTGTGTGTGTGTGTGTGTGTGTGTGCGTGCCTGGGTGCGTCTGTGTGTGTGTGTGTGTGTGTGTGTGTGTGTGCGTGCCTGGGTGCGTCTGTGTGTGTGTGTGTGTGTGTGTGTGTGCGCGTGCGTGCGCGCGCGCGTGTGTGTGTGTGTGTGTGTGTGTTTGCGCGTGCGTGCGTGCGTGCGTGTGTTAAAATGGTTGAAAATTATCATTTGAGGAAAATACTTGGATAGTACTCGTATAACCTGATTTACACTGGTACACAGGTTTCAGAACGATCAAACTCAAAAGCATAAAACCCGGCAAGGTAACAGAGGCCGATGAAGGTTGTGTAATCCGCTTGCAACGCAAACTTCAGTGTTCAAAATAGAACAGAGCCTTGAAGCTGACTCTGGGAAACTACACACATAACATTTCGATTATGAAAACCCGCATTAAAAGCTATAGCGGGGGCCTGCAAAGCGAGTTTCAGATTTGTGTTTGGCATGCTGGAAATTATGTCTGACCCTGCCGTGACATCATTTGTTTCATACTTTGTCATCGGCTTTTTGCAGGTCTGCTCAGCATTTGAGAGAAAAAAGAAATGTGAGTTCAACCTATTCATTTCAACGGGGAAAGGTGTTAGTGGCGCCGAGTTGTAACAATATCCAAGATCGTTGAGTCTAACATTTGCAGTGTAGATATTTTAAAACTGGATACGCAGAAAAAATCTCCACAAAATGGGTCGATGTTGGAAAGTTTACCATCGTATTTAAGCCACGCTGTTGGAAACTTTACCATCGTATTTAAGCCACGTTGTTGGAAAGTTTACCATCGTATTTAAGCCACGTTGTTGCGCTAAGTTCAAAACATTAACGAGAAAACAACAGCAGAAATGACCAAGTAAAATACTAGGGTTACTTCGGTTAGTCAGATATTTGTCGTTTACATTTTCCTTCTCAAGGATCTTCTGTTGAGGAGTTGTGCCTTTGTTTACATTGGACTCGAAGATCGAATCTGCAAATTGTTTTGTGGTGTCTCTGGGCAAGTACCTGGCCAAAATACAGGTCCACAAAGTGAGAAATGTCATTTCACGCTCAACATCGTAAAGGCAAACGTGTTCTTGTTTGTCAAAGCTCTCACAAGGAGAAATCCAAAACTGAAAGACTACTAAAATAAATGTTCATTATTCAATATTTTTATTCATAACATAAATTAACCTTTCTTGTTTTATCAAAGACTAGATGAATACCCGCTTCGCCGGGTAGCCGGCTTCGCCGGGAAGAAGTAGAGCCGAATACCCGGCTTCGCCGGGTGAGTGGCGCACCGTACGCCGGCTTCGCCGGGTGAGTGGCGCACCGTACGCGATTGACGCCACACGAAGGAAAACTTCTAAAAATAGTAACGGGAATATAGATTGAGCGTTGTGGACAGTGACCTTCTAAAAATAGTAACGGGAATATGGATTGACGCCACACGAAGGAAGGGAGATAAACGCAAAACACTGGAGAAGATAAGGAAGAGTTACTGGGAATGGATCTGGGAAAATGAACAGAAAAACCAAAATCGGTTCAGCGCTGCGCGCTGAGAGCACGTGTTGAAAATTCTCATCGACCAGGTTGTGTCCGGGATCTACCTGAATATGCCCACCAAATTTGAAGCAGATCCATCGAGAACTTTGGCCGTGCATCGCGAACACACACACACACACACACACACACACACACACACACACACACACACACACACAGACACAAGTCGTATATATATCGATTGACGCCGGCGCACGAAGGAAGGGAGATCTAAAAATAGTAACGTGCAGTGAAAAACGAAAATCGGTTCAGCGCTGCGCGCTGAGAGCACGTGTTGAAATATCTCATCGACCAGATTTTGTGCAGGGTGTATCTGAATATGGACACCAAATTTGAAGCAGATCCATCGAGAACTTTGGCCGTGCATGGCGATCAATCACACACACACACACACACACACACACACAGACACAAGTCGTATATATATATAGATAGAAGCACCAGGTGAAATGTATAATGTATAAGCTATTGTTATCTCTTATTCTGAACATCTGAGAATAAAGTTTTAATTGCCGAACAAAGTTATTTCTTTCACTGTCTAAAAATGTCCATGTAAAACCTGCCAAAAGGAGACAGAACGAACAATCACAAGGAGCCAAATGGTCTTTTAGACATAATCTCTTCCTTACATCTGAGAAAAGACATTCCAGACAAAAGATGTACTACGATGAGTACTGATGGATAAATCCCCCCCATCCTCGACATCCCATCCACACGTTCGCACAGACGTGTGTGAGTAGTTAAGCGTTTACATCCTGAATACAATACGATTCTCGAAGATTTTGCCTGCCTGCTGTAGTTAGCGAGGAATGGAAAATCAGCATTAGGTGGAAAAATAAGAGTTCCAGCATCGATATTTAAACCCTAGTATTTTTCAGGAACGAGGGGAAGACTTTTCCCAATACGGTTGCAAAGGACTGTTCTTTATTCCCCGCTCCTTTTAACATTTAGTCAAGTTTTGACTAAATGTTTTTACGTAGAGGGGAGAATCGAGATGAGGGTCGTGGTGTATGTGTGTCTGTGTGTGTGTGTGTGTGTGTGTGTGTCTGTGTGTGTGTGTGTGTGTGTGTGTGTGTGTGTGTGTGTGTGTGTGTGTAGAGCGATTCAGAGAAAACTACTGGACCGATCCTCATGAAACTTGATATGAGAGATCCTGAGTATAGCATCCCCAGACTTTTTTAAAACTTTTTTTTATAAATGTTTTTGATGACGTCATATTCCGCTTTTTGTGAAAGTTGAGGCGGCTCTATCACGCTCTCATTTTTCAACCAAATTGGTTGAAATTTTGGTCAAGTAATCTTCGACAAATCCCGGACTTTGGTATTGTATTTCAGCTTGGAGGCTTAAAAAATAATTAATGAGTTTGCTTATTAAAGTTGTCATTACAATCAAATTCTTGCAAACAGATTTCAAATTGATTGCATCGTATTCTTCATCAATTCCGAATCTAAAAATATATACATATGTCATGTTTACTCTTAAAATGTGATCACAATTAACGAAAATAGATTAATGAGTACTACAATTAAAATTTATAAAATCGATTCAAAAATGATTTCATCTTATTCTTTATTATTTCCTGATTCCAAAAACATATAGATATGATATGTTGTATTTAAAACAAGCTCAGAAAGTTAACAAGAATACAGAAAAGCATGCTTTCCTGCTTAGCACAATACGCTACCGCGCTATTCTTGCTTGTCTATTTCACTGCGTTTTGCACGTGAGCGATTTCCTTCTCGCGGCGATTGACGAAGCTGTATTGTCTTGGTGAAAAAATGCAGTGCGTTCAGTTCTGTGAGTTAGACAGCTTGACTAAATATAGTAATTTCGCCTTACGCGACTTGTTCACTCTTCTACGCATGGCACGTACAGTATGATCCCCCGTTTTATGGTTGATTTGCTTTTCAGAAAATGTGTTAACCTACAAAAATCCCTCGGGCCTTTGGAAAATAAGTCCGTGCTCATAGGGGTAGAATTCTCAGGACCTGGTCTGCATATATAAACAACACATCTGGTAAGCCTATTTCTCTCTCTCTCTTTTTTGTTTTTGAGAAAAAAAAAGAAGAAAGAAAGACCCAGAAAAAAAACAGGCCAATAATCAAAGGCAATTCAAACGCCCTCAAAAGAAGCAGAGCAACCAAAAATTAAATCTCCGAACAGAATAAGTATGTGTGCGTGTGCGTGCGCGCGCGTGTGTGTGTGTGTGTGTGTGTGTGTGTGTGTGTGTGTGTGTGTGTGTGTGTGTGTGTGTGTGTGTGTGTGTGTGTGTGTGTATGTATGTGTGTGTGTATGTGTGTGTGTGTGTGTGCGTGCGTGCGTGCGTACGCGCGTGCGTGCGCGTGCGTGCAGATACAGGGACAGACAGACAGACACATACAGAGAGCAAAAGATAGAGACAGACAGCCAGACAGACAGATCTATACACAGAGAGACAGACAGCGAGAGCATACATTTGTGCTTTTATTAAACTATGGCAGGAATGCCTGTTTCACCGCGTTTCGTGAGCTGCAAAGTACACTGTCGCAAACACATTCCGAGTATTGTACTCAATTATCCAAGGTGGGAAACACAAACAAAATGTGAGTAAAATAAAACATCATATAAGAGAAATAGAAAGGGACAAGAGAAAAGACAGAAAGAAGTTACAAAACTCAATTAGCTACAAAATGTTTTACGCTCATTGGAAATTTAAGTGTTATCCCAGGACAACGGGAGATTGGAGGAGAAAAAAAAAAGAAACGGAGAAAAATAATGTCTTACATCGAACTCTCACGCAACAAGAAAAGGAGATATCTCAAAGAAGAAATACAATATTTTACAAGAACATGAAATTCAGGAGAACGCATCAGAGAAAAACAGCAAAAACAGGAGAAATATACACGCTGTTCGCATGCTCATCCCTTTCGTGTCTGTGAATTGTCTGCCATAAACTTCAAGCACTATAAAAAATATGCGTGTATGTAGAACGAACTTTTTGTGTTATTTTGAAATTGTATTTATTTATTAAGGAGATTTCTATAGCGCATAACTAAAAGCACTATGCGCTTTACAATATCACTAAGTATAAGCACACGCAAACATACTATGAAATGAAAGTTGTTTTTGTTTTGTTTTCTTAACTTTGTCGTAAGCATTGAACAGGGACTAGAGTAATGCCCGCGCAAAGTTTCAAAACCCAGCTTGAGAGAAAACTTTGATTTTTTAACTAATCTGACTAAAAGGTTGGGGAGAGAGAGAGAGAGAGAGAGAGAGAGAGAGAGAGAGAGAGAGAGAGAGAGAGAGAGAGAGAGAGAGAGAGAGAGAGAGAGAGAGAGAGAGAGAGAGAGAGAGGCCACAGGCAGTTTAAATACATGAGAGACACCAGTACGTTTCATATGTTGGTGTTTTATATATTACATTATTTGAACGTTTTCTCTCCCTTTCTGTTATTGCTTATCTTTACTGTCAATAATTTCCTCTCATTGTCTTACTAAATATTCGTCGCGATATAACCTTGAACGGTTGAAAACGACGTTAAACACCAAATAAACAAATAAACAAATTACTAAATATACTTCAACGGAAAACGTCTCTTTCTTATCATTATTGTTGTGATCCTCTTTCTTCATAAAAACAAACCTACCATCAGTCAGAAAAAAGTTCATTTAAAATTTGCCCAAGAGCTGCGCATTGAAACTTTTCGCGGGCCTTCTTCTGAGCTCTGTTCACGACAAAAATAAAAATAAAAACAAAAGAAAACAACTCCAAAATGGAAAAACCGCAGGTTTTAAAGACACGCATCTTTTTTTATGCTCAGAATGTCCCTGAATGTCCGCTAATCCTATAGAATGATAACAATTGACAAAGTGTGAATGAGAAAACTTTGGCAGAAAGAGAGCAAATGCATTAGACTCATAAAAAAATGTTTTGTGCCCGTCAATGACTGCATACTTTTGAAAGCAAAATGACATCGGCTTCTGTCGCCAAGTTTATCATCTAAAACGAGCTTCAAAGAAATAAAGAAAGAAAGAAAAGAAAGAAAGAAAGAAAGAAAGAAAGAAAGAAAGAAAGAAAAGAAGAAAAAAACTAAGAAAGAAAGGAAAAAGGTAGTAAACACGGAAGCAAGCAAGAGATAGAAAGGGGCCACAAGTACAATCCATTACGTTGTTCCCTTTCAAGATGCTAATATTTTGTCTTCACAGTCGGTATGTTTTACCTCATTGCCTAACTAATCTGGTCTTAATAAAAACACTTTTCGTGTCTGTTTTCTT
>NC_090254.1:28865627-28888127 GCF_037325665.1 Littorina saxatilis
TTTCTTTCTTAAAATGGCATAATTAAGATAAAGTGATAATCAAATGCTTCTCTTGAGCTGAGTATTGAAGCTTTTCACGTGCCGTATTTTAACCCGTTGTACGGGTAAAAGACGCAGTAAAAGCAATGAAAAAGCATGGGGAAAAAAAACAATAATTGCAGGCACCACAGAAACGGACTTTTTTTTTCTTGCGTACAGTCACTAATCCCAAAGAATGATAGCAACGGACATGCGAATAGTGCGGGGGGAAATCATGTATCGAAAATAATGCATTAGATTCAGAGAGTTGTTTGTTGTTTTTGTCGCATCAGAGATGGTGTTCTTTTTGCACGGATGACGACATCACCAGCCAATGTTCTCATTAGGTTTCGGTTTTAAAATTGGCTTTCAAACGTGACTTGCATTTCCTCCCTTGTTTATTCTTGCAGTTTTCACATGTTTCTTTCCTTCTTTAATTGAAACCGTCGTATTGAACTGTTCATCATCTTTGTGTCTATTTTTTGTAAATCTGTCACAGAGTTTTGATTTCATGTTATGCTCTCTCTCTCACTCTATCTCTCTAATTCTGTCTCTGTCTCTCCCTCTCTTTCGCTCTTTCTCTGTCCGTCTCTGTCCGTCCGTGCGTCCGTCCGTCTGGCTGTTTATCTCTTTCTCTCTCTCTCTCTCTCTCTCTCTCTCTCTCTCTCTCTCTCTCTCTCTCTCTCTCTCTCTCTCTCTCTCTCTCTCTCTCTCTCTCTCTCTGTCTCTCTCTGTCTCTATTTCTCTCCCCCTCTCTCTCCCCCCCTCTCTCTCTCTCTCTCTCTCTCTCTCTTTCTCTAATTTTGTAACTGCTGCAGATTTGTTTATGTATGCTTTTTTCAATGATTTTTCATGTGCAGGTCTCGTGAGTATTTGTGGAGTTAAATAACTTTGACCAGACTTGGTGCACACATTCCTAAAGCGCCTACAACAGACGCCAACCAAAAACAACAATAGTGGGATTTCGCTAGCAAAGTTCCCATCACATTATGATTGTTTTAGCTGTATCCTTTCTCACATGTTTTGTTTGATTACAGTCTTTCTTCAACAAGTTATTTTCTCGCGTTCTGCTTAGAAAGATGATAAAGGAAAAACAATAGATGGCGGATTGTTTTGTGATAATTATATGCCATTCATACAGATTTGACGAGCATATTTCATATCTCTCTCTCTGTCTCTCTCTGTCTCTCTCTGTCTCTCTCTCTCTCTCTCTCTCTCTCTCTCTCTCTCTCTCTCTCTCTCTCTCTTTCTTACAAAGAAAAATACATACGGATAGACAGACACACAGACAGTTAATTATGTGTTATTGTTTTCAACGTCCCTTTGACATTCACGCGCACACACACACACACACACACACACACACACACACACACACACACACACACACACACACACACACACACACACACACAATAAGACACACAGAAACACCAAAGTAAACTGTGCACCAACCTCTTCGTCGTTCGCCAGAGCCGCGGCTGTCACAAGGCAGAAGATCAACACTGCTCGCATCATTTTCTTTGATTTTTGTTTTACCACAACGAACTTCTAATCAAACTCTTGTTTAAGATTTAAACAGCTGTTTTTCACTGTATTAACTTCTTTAGCTTGAACCCGCTGATTTCCACTTCTTGCTGTTGGCGAAGTTAAAAATGTCCGTCTTTTTCTGAGAAGTTTCGGGTCCTCCCGGCACAGGCAAAACGTAAATGTTGTTCCTCGACTGCACACTAGTTCTTATGCCAAGTCTTTGAAGTTGTCTCGTTGCGGCTGCGTGAACTAAACCAAAATGTTTGTTGAAGAGAGTTGTAGAAAGTGAAAAGGAGTGCAGAGGAGTGTTAAAAGTCAGGAGTGTCGGTGCCCAGTGAGCGCGAGGACACGTGTGGCCTGATGGGAGTAATATGAAGCGGGAGAGAGGCAGAGTCGGAGACTTTTATAGTGCGCGGTGGGCGTGCCCGATCCCTCCATTCGATCCGTGTGCGCGTCTGGGTTTCTCACAGTCTATTGCAACAACCAGTAAGTCTCTCTCTCTCTCTCTCTCTCTCTCTCTCTCTCTCTCTCTCTCTCTCTCTCTCTCTCTCTCTCTCTCTCTCTCTCTCTCTCACTCTCTCTCTTTCTTGGCTTGTGACATTTCATTCATCCCCAAAACTCTGATTTGCATGAGCGTAGGTGGGTGCAGATTGATGTTCAGAAAGAGTGTCTGTAATGTTTCGCTTTTTACCGCCAAAGTACGATTGTTAATGTTGCTCTAATGCCTGCAATTGTCTGCTATTCTCTATCAATTTCTATTTTTTCCCTCTATCTATTTATACCGGCCCTCCCCCCGAAAGAGAAAGCCTAAATGGCAGGATAAAATACGGCTATGCACGTAAAAACCCACTCTTTCTTTACTTTATTTGGTGTTTAACGTCGTTTTCAACCGTTCAAGGTTATATCGCGACGGGGAAAGGGGGGTGATGGGATAGAGCCACTTGTCAATTGTTTCTTGTTCACAAAAGCACTAATCAAAAATTTGCTTGAGGGGCTTGCAACGTAGTACAATATATGACCTTACTGGGAGAATGCAAGTTTCCAGTACAAAGGACTTAACATTTCTTACATACTGCTTGACTAAAATCTTTACAAACATTGACTATATTCTATACAAGAAACACTTAACAAGGGTAAAAGGAGAAACAGAATCCGTTAGTCGCCTCTTACGACATGCTGGGGAGCATCGGGTAAATTCTTTCTCGTCCCAACCAATATGGAACTCCCCCTAACCCGTGCAAAAAAACCGAGTGTACGTGGGAGTTTCAGCCCATGAACGCAGAAGAAGAAGAAGAAGAAGAAGAAGGAGAAGAAATGGCCCGAGAGTTTTCATTCATTCCCTGTCAATGAATAAAACAAGTCGCGTGAAGCGAAATTAATACGTACATTTAAGTCAATCTGTTCAACCGACAGACTAAAATCGAACGCAGCAAAGAGCGCTTTTCTCTATTCTTTTTAACTTTCTGAGCTTGTTTTTAAAACAAACATGACATATCTATATATTTTTGGAATCAGGATTTGATAACGAATCAGATGAAATCATTTTTGAATCGATCATTTTTAATTTAGTTTTAATAGGAATTTTCCAATTTTAAATGATCAAACTCATTAAAGGCACAGTAAGGCTCCCGTAAACCATCACAGATACTGTCAGGCGTTTACACACAGTACAAACACCCTTTCATTTAAACACTCATCGCTTGAGAACATCCTAGGTGCCCTCCGTAAAGAGCGAGCAATTTTCAAAGAATTTATTTGTGCGTGGTTATCTTACCCCTAAGCCATCGTGAACCCGTGTGATCCAGTTTCCTTTTTTCACGATGTAGTCGTCAGTTTGTAATTTGAATGCAACTCGCTGTAAGCTTATCTGCAACAGCACGTTATTATGTACCATCTGAATCAAAACGAAACAAACGGCTGTGATTCACAAGAACTCTAGCGATGGCTTTTGACTGTTCAGAGGAACTGGCGATAGGCATAAACCGTCGTCTGCTACGAGAACCACGACCTTGCGTGACCCTGCTTCCGGGCTTTTCTTTTTTCAAACTTTCAAAACTTCGAATTGTACTGATCTTGTCTTGATGAAAAAAGAATTCTTTTATGATTAATTTTAAGAATGTTTGTGTAACCGGCCCCCGTGGCGCAGTGGTTAGCGCATCGGACTGCGGGCCGGGAGATCGTGGTTCGAATCCCATAAGGGGTGCGTGGGTTTTGCGAGCTTCGGTCGGCTCCTACCCAGAGTGGAAGGGCTAAAGTTCCAATGGGAAGGCTGGGATCACACAGCCGAGTGTCATTCACTTCACGAATGTGATTGACTCAGAAAGCGCGAAAATAAAAAAACTTGTCTCGATTCTTGTGACCCTTCCTGCTCAGGGCTCTCATGGTGACCTTGGTCCCAGTGTTCCTGTTCCAGCCATCCCTAAATATTCTGCTGCCAGCCTGGGATGATCCAGGGGGGTCGACGGAAGGACGCAGTGGCGGTCTGCTCTCTGAGGAGACGCTCACTCAGTCTGGCTCCGCGACTTAAATTAACAGTCAGTGTCGTAAGTAGAGGGCTTAGTAGGTAGCGGTGCCCATGCCAGGAACAGGACCAATACTGAACACCGTCGAAGTGACTCAGCAGCAGTGCAGTGTCATCTTCCGAGGGTAGCCTACCGCAGCGGCCTGACATCCTTCCCTGGAGTGTCTGTAAAATTTGTGAGGGTGCCCAAAGGTGTCTGACCAACACTGGGGGCTCATTGATTCGACAAAGTCTGGCGGCGTAACGAAGTTCGGGGGTGGATGTTGCAGTGAGTACTGGCGGCGTGGGAGCATACTGGGAGAAGGAACAAGCGTCGGGACAAGCACAAAAAAAAGAGGATGAAACAAACAAAAATTAAATAAATACATAAAGAAGAAAAAGAGAGAAGAAGAAAAGAAGAAAAGAAGACGAAAGAAGATAAAAAGAACGATTTAAATCTTCTCACAAAAAAAGCAGTTCTAACAACACACTTACAATAGCATTTAACAGCATTAAATGCCACAGTTCGTTTGAATGGCTATTAAGCTTTCGTGGTTTATTTTACCCCTGAGCCATCGTGGACCCGTGTCACACGCTTTCCTTTTTTCACAATTTCGTCGTCAGTTTGTGATTTCAATGCGACTCGCTGTATCTGCAATAGCACGTTATTGTGTACATCTGAATCTAAAGTGCAACAAACGACTGCGAGTCACACGAACTTATCGGCGGCGGTTGGCTTCAAAGAAGCAAGCAAGCGATATGCAGAACATTCGTCTGCTTGGGGAAACACGACCTTGCGTGAACTGCTTCCGGGCTCCCTTTGTTTCAAACTTTCAAAACTTCGAGTTGTACTGATCTTGTCTTGATAAAAAAAAAATGAATCTTTTATGAGTTAAGAATAAGAAAAGAAGTCGGTGATGAGTTGATTCTTTACTGAAAACAAAAAACAAACATGACGTTTCGGATCATAGATCCTTCGACAGATCAAAGAATCTTTGATCTGTCGAAGGATCTATGATCCGAAACGTCATGTTTGTTTTTTGTTTTCAGTAAAGAATCAACTCATCACCGACTTCTTTTCTTATTTTTCCACATTGATTCTTCAGTCACCATTACATTCTTCTGAGTTAAGAATGTTTGTGTTACAAGCTGTCAATTTATTATTTAGATTTTAAAAGTTAGTTATAGTGCCAAAATGAGGCGTCCGATTGTAGTACTGGACAATCCGGCTGGCCACGCAAAAATAAATTCTTTGAAAAATGCTTGCTCTTTATGGAGGGCACCTAGGATGTTCTCAAGCGATGAGTGTTTAAACGAAAGGGTGCTTTTACTGTGTGTAAAAGCTTGAAAGTGTCTGTGACCAGAAACTGATGGTTTACGTTTAATTTGTAAGCTTCCAAACTGAAATGCAATCCCATAGTCTGGGCTTTGTCGAAGATTGCTTGACCAAAATTTAAATCATTTTGAAAGTGCCGCCTGACAGTGCTGCCTCCACTTTCACAGAAAGCCGCATATGACGTCATCAAAGACAATGATAAACAAAATTACAAAAACTCTCATGTAAAGTTTCATGAAGATCGGCTCAGTAGTTTTCTCTGAATCGCTCAACACATGCATACAGACACACAGACAAACACAGACAGATCGACACACATACACCCCCACCCTCGTCTCGATTCCCCAACCATGTTAAAATTTGACTGAATGTAAAAACCCAAACCAACTATAGATTAGTCTGAGTGCAGTTTCATGTCACAAAGCTGTTTCTCCAAAAGTTCCTCTGCATACGTCTTAAGGTCTTGTGGAGTAAGCGAAGACAGATAAGTCATTCTGGCCTCATGCCTTCAACATTTGTTTTGCTGAGATAAACAATTCAATAATCTTTGTTTCGGTTTACGATTTGCATTTAATAATCAATCTTTATATTCATTGTTCTGTTTGGGGGAAAAACATATGCTCGACATGAGACAGGTCTATCTAGAGTGAACAAAAACAACAATATTTTCAAATCCCACTTTTCCTCATCTCGCTGTGTATCAACGTTCCCCCACTCATGCTACACTCTCTCTCTCACTCTCTCTCTCTCTCTCTCTCTCTCTCTCTCTCTCTCTCTCTCTCTCTCTCTCTCTCTCTCTCTCTCTGTTTGTCTGTCTTACTGTTTTCCTCTCTCTTTTTGTCTGTCGTCTGTTGATCTCTCATGACTCTTTCTCTTTGCCTTAAATCTTAATCCTTGCCAAATAAAGTTCAGTTCTGTTCAGTTCAGTTCTATCTCCTTTTGTCTGTCTGTCTGTTGGTTTCTCTCTATTTCTCACTCTTTCTCTCTGCTTTTATTCTTAATTCTTGTAAAATAAAATAAAGTTCAGTTCTATCTCTTTCAGTTCTATCTCTTTTTGCGTGTGTTTGTCGATCTCTCTTTCTGACTCTCTTTCACCTTTACTCTCTCTCTTTCTCTGTCTCTCCCTCCAGACCCCCCTTCTCTCTTCATTGCCTCCCTCAACCCCCCCCCCCCCTCTCCCTCTCATTCTCTCTCGCTCTCTCTCTCCCTCTGTCACTGATCCATGGTCTGGAACAAGAGCATGTATAAGTTATTATAAGTGTCATTGTTGCCATCCCGGCAGTGACGGTTGTGTGTATTGACATCGATGCTTATTATGTCCGTGATTCTTACGTGCGAGTGTGGACACAGAATTCGCTGCAAAGTGGGATTTGATCGGAAAACAAAGTGTTTCAAAGTGGTTCGTAACATTTACACGCCATGCTTGTGTTGTTTGTGCACAGCTAGTTTATGTGTAATCGAATCTCTTTGTTGAAGAAACTCATTTAGATATATAGAAACAGTGTGTTGTGATGTGTTAGTGGTGTGCGTGTGTTGGGTAGGGGGCATATGTGTGTGTGTGTGTGTGTGTGTGTGTGTGTGTGTGTGTGTGTGTGTGTGTGTGTGTGTGCTTGCGCATGAGTGTGTACGTACGTATTTGTGCATGTACATGCGTGCGTACATGTGTGTGTGTGTGTGTGTGTGTGTGTGTGTGTGTGCGTGCGTGCGTGCGTGCGTGCGTGCGTGCGTGCGTGCGTGCGTGCGTGCGTACTTACGTGTGTGTGTGTGTGTGTGTGTGTGCGTGCACTCTAAATCAAAGTGTTCTAATTTAGAACACTCTAAATGTTGCTAGTTAAGAACACACATAAACGTTTTTTTGTGTTCTATATTAGAACGGATTTATACGAATATATATGAATACTGAACACTTTCTTCACACATCCTGAACGCATTCAAACGTTTTTGTACACATACAGAACACTCCAAAAGCGTAAACCGTTGTTACGACTTTAGAACACTCAAATGCATAGTACATGTGTTCAGCTGTACACTTTGTGAACACTTTAAGAACATTTTGTGTGTGTTAGATAAGGAAGCGCTGAAGAACAATTCATGATGAATTCATCATAGTTTATTCAAAAACTAAAATGTGTTGTGAAAGCGTGTGGACTTAGTCATCAACACAGAACACTACAATTCTGACATAGAAAAATATAAATTGTAAAAATGAGTAGATTTCATGAAGCTGAAGTTTTTTTAAAAGAGCAAAAAAATGATGCGAAATAATACTATCCCTCCAGTAAACAAAACAATGCCATAAACCCTACACCGTGCAGCTCCATCAAAAAAAAAGTGAAAGTAAGAAAGAAAGAACAGAAATACACAAGAAACATCCTCAATTTACATTTTGTTACTATTGCTCAATAGCTGACTCCACGGATACTAGGCCAGTCAACACAATTAAAAATAGTGAGTACTCTTGATGTCATTACCAATATTCTTAGCTCCGTAATAAGACATCTTCTCCAGCAAAATGTTTTAAAAAGGCTTGTAAATCATTTCAAATGACATTTGAGAATACGTCAACGTTTTTATTCTACCAACAGCCGACCGGCCGAGCGCTGCTCATTTTGAAACTAACCCCTGATTGAGAAACTTCATCTTGAGCACCCTCTCCATGCCAGCATCTGGTATGTCCTGTTGAAACAAAACAAAAAAAGAAATAACACATAAGTAACAGTCTCACTAAAGGAAGTTTTAAAACTGTGTTGTTTTCGTTTGCGTGAGTGTGCCATAAAATAAGTAAGGTCTACATATATACTTTCTGAAGTATGTTCGTTCGCGTGTTGGTTATAATGTATCTCGTAAATAAATCTAAAACATAGTAAGATCATAAACTGAAAAATGTA
This sequence comes from Littorina saxatilis, assembly GCF_037325665.1. Classification (NCBI taxonomy): domain Eukaryota; kingdom Metazoa; phylum Mollusca; class Gastropoda; order Littorinimorpha; family Littorinidae; genus Littorina; species Littorina saxatilis. The sequence goes on from NC_090254.1 coordinate 28,873,900, forward strand.
GAAGCACCATGCTTGCCAAAATAACAAACAAAAGCAAGTCGTTTTCAGCACACTATCTTAAACTTCAAAATGTATGTTAATAACATATCTATTTCGAGCTGACAATACAATACAATACAATACAATAACTTTATTAATCTCTAAAAGAGAAATTACATTGCTGAGCGTTTGTGTCCGTAATAATAACATACATAAAACATTCAAAATAAACATTTGTTCTTTGTCCTGAGAAAATATAGCACATTGGTTATCACATAAGAAAGTATATTAAAAATAAATTAACATGCATTCACCATCAACAACGCACAAAAGAAAGTCTTCAACTGTATACGCAAAACTTTTATGAACATGACATGATTTCTCGCGCGATACATAAAATGTTTACTTTTTTGTTATAGATTCAGATATGACATTTAGTCAATTGCAAGTTGTCTGAGCAAGAAATTTGACACTGACAATGACCAAGGCGCTATTGAATACTAATTAAATGACACATTAGGACAAAAACAAGCAAAATACTTACATCATGAACACGAAGTACACTTTGCCCTTCTGCACGCAAGTTTTCCCTCCATATATGACGCAGGGCCTCCAGGAACACGCCATTATTTGTATAGAAAATTATATATTTATAGAATATGTACATGTTGATTGTATAAACACAATTTGTAGGAAAAAAGCTCATGCAGTGGTTTTCTTTAAGTTTCCCATGCAACACAGATCACTAATGGCAGATAATTGTAAAAAAGTAATATGCTGATTTGCCACTAAACATTTTCCCAATTGTGATCCAAAACCGAATGAATTTAACTGTCGTTCTTCCGTTAGATAAATTGAGAGTGGCTCTTTGTAAACAGGTTCTGAGAATAGATCATTCAATTGTGTTCATTTTATCAACTTGTTGTAGTCCTTCTCGGGGTCTAATGTCATGCAAATGTTTTTATATAATTTGTGAAAGGTTTAATATTTGTGTTACGTGTGTGTGTGTGTGTGTGTGTGTGTGCGTGTGTTTGTACGTGCGTGCGTACGTGTGTATGTGAGTGCGTGCGTGCGTGCGTGCGTGCGTGTGTGTGTTTATATATGTGTGTGTGTGTGTGTATGTGTGTGCGTGTGTGTGTGCGTGTGTGTGTGTGTGTGTGTGTGTGTGTGTGTGTGAGTGAGAGAGAGACAGAGACAGAAACAGAGACAGACAGACTAACAGACAGAGACAGAGAGGTAGACAACCCCCAACCTTACAATATCAAAACAACCGAACAAATAAACAAACAGATAAACAAACACAAGAAAGGAAACAAACCGAACAACAGCGATATCAAACAAAACAGCAAACAAACAAACAAACAAACAACAAAAACAAAACCGACACGGACTATCCGATAAATTAATAAAATTGCTTTAAGAAACAATTGATCAAATCAGACAACGTTCATTGATAAGTTTAGTATTTTTTGACACGTGGATTTAAATGTGTATGGGTACTGTGTAAGAAATACCACTTCTTCTCCCATTTTCTCTCAGACATTACTATCTTTGTTTTAAATATAATAGTAGTGAAGAAGCAATTTAGGAGGTCTTTTATTTTGAAGTTATTCTCAAGAAGTCTAAAAGATGTTTGATGTGCTGTAATTTAGACACACCTGCTATCATAAACCCAAACATTATCCGTAACTATGCTTATAAATTTAATCAATGTAAATAGAATAACGGGTCGCTGTCTACAAGCTATTTTGAGTTGGATTCCCGATCTTGTTCATCGATTATTTTGTTTGTGCTGACAATTATTTAGAACGGTAGTAGACGACGCCAGTACACATTTAGGTACTCGAATCTATAATCTTAAAAATGCGTACACGGCGTAGAAGCAGGATGGAAACGAAAACAAAGAAGGTGCATGGATAAATTACAGCCTGCAAAAACAACCAAACACTGTGATTACACATATGATAACTGAACGCCCGAACACTATAAAAATATCCCTGGTTTATGACCAGACTTCAGCATCAGACAGGCAGAGCAAAAGGTTCCTGCATCCACTCCATGCATGCCAAATTAAAACGTCTTAAAGTGATGACAGCTTCGACGGGATTTTAATGCAGTATTTATATAACAAGGTTGGCAACATAAGGGCACAAAGGCGGCAGTAGGCATGGCTCTTAAAACCCTACTCCCCCTAAGCTGAAGAAGCCTAATCCGTAATTGGACCGGAGGGTGTTTCGTAATTCTACGAATTGATATATTCTTTTCCCCCATACGCTGCCTTTGGTTTCGCGAAGACTTCCGGCTCTTTGGCAGCGGGCCCCGCGTGCATACGGCCGCTGAAGGAAATGTACCCTTTCAGATTCCAGTCGTATGCCAGCATGCGATCTGATCCGAGCTAGTTACCATTCGTAGATGGAGAAAAGGTCAACAACTAGGGGACCCAGTATCCGTTCATACCTCCGCTTACATCGGCGTTCGGGCATTCCAGAATCCTGGGTATTTGTTGCGTTTACGCAATCACACCTTTGTATTTAGGTGTCTACATTGAATTTCTTGGCTAAAGCCTATGTTAAATTTTAGGTAAGCCAGTTACTTGTATTAGCCATGTCTACTTATGCCATCAAACTGGCGACTCCAGATTTTTCAAAGTTTGGTTAGAGCCAGTTCCGCCACCCCTGTGCCCTAATGTAACTCTAGTACGCTGTCTACAACTTTTACTTTATCTCAAAACAACAATGTTAGGTTTATAAAATTTTGGAACATTTCGCTTCGAAATTCTAAAATCAATGAATTTTGCAAATGTGTCGACAGCTTACTAAAGGTTAAGGAACAATGCATATGTTATTATGTAAAAGAAGCTCTTAACGTTCAGAGTAGATGATTGTAGTTAGACCCCTTCCCCATCGTTGGAAATATGTCCAGGTCTGCCTCGGCGAGATCCGCGCTACCTTGTGCCTGAAAGTCCACTTTCTCCAACAGAGTGCGGGCAATCACGTCCCCTTCTGCCCCCAGAACCAATTAGCCCCTTGCACGGCATTTATGCTGCTTGCGCGCAGCTCCATAATTTGCCAAAGTAAGACCATTTAGTTCTTGGGATCACGACAGAGTTTTTTGTTTTCGAGGTGTTTGGGGTGTGTTGCGGGATTGTTTCATTGGGTGATTGCATGAATGCAGTACTTGAGATAAGGAATCCCCTGTCATTCCATCCTCTGTGTGTGAGTGAGTGTGTGCGTGTCCATTAACACATGTAGGTTACAGAGCAGTATGATCAGGCAGATAGAGAAGGGAAAAAGTTGATCTACCCAAGTGATTTGACATGCATTAAATGCATTTAGATGTTTCCCCCCGCGGGTTAGGGGGAAGAATTTACCCGATGCTCCCCAGCATGTCGTAAGAGGCGACTAACGGATTCTGTTTCTCCCTTTACCCTTGTTAAGTGTTTCTTGTATAGAATATAGTCAATGTTTGTAAAGATTTTAGTCAAGCAGTATGTAAGAAATGTTAAGTCCTTTGTACTCGAAACTTGCATTCTCCCAGTAAGGTAATATATTGTACTACGTTGCAAGCCCCTGGAGCAATTTTTTGATTAGTGCTTTTGGGAACAAGAAACAATTAACAAGTGGCTCTATCCCATCTTCCCCCCTTTCCCCGTCACGATATAACCTTCGTGGTTGAAAACGACGTTAAACACCAAATAAAGAAAAGAAAGTATATCAACACAGTTGAAATGTACCACATTCTCGAGGTTGTGACCAGATCATAAACAGCCAGGTGGCACTGCCAATCGCTCCAAAATGTAGCACAATGTCTGTAAAATGTGTATTTTGCTGAGTCATAGTAGTGGAAACACGTTACAGCTGTGCAGGCCTGGACTGACAACGAGTGGGGGATGCAGAGGTGCTTCCTGATAGTGTGAAGGTGCGTCTTTAGCCAGATCATACAGCTTGACCCATGAACGAGAAAACCTGAAACTAAGAGTTGATTATTAGAAAACCTCTCTAACAAGAGATTGCAGCCGCATACTGCTTTGTGTCTGCCTGTTTTAATCAGTTCTTTGAACAAATGAGATTACTGATGACGGTCTTATTTGTCCCAACCGGGACCCATATGCGTTTGTTTGGTTGTGTGTGGGCGCAAGCATTCTCTTAATTGCATTTTAGATGTTTATATTTGGTCTGATTTGCGATTTGTTGTTGTTGTCATAATTATGTTGTTTGGTTTCTAAAGGGCAGATGAACTATACTTTTCCATTCATTGCTTGTTTGTGGACAATACATTGTCTTATGTCTGACGAACGACCAAAGACAAACACCTCCCTTTTTACATTTAGTCAAGTTTTGACTAAATGTTTTAACATAGAGGGGGGAATCGAGACGAGGGTCGTGGTGTATGTGTGTTTGTGTGTGTGTGTGTGTGTGTGTGTGTGTGTGTGTGTGTGTGTGTGTGTGTGTGTGTCTGTCTGTCTGTGTGTGTGTGTGTAGAGCGATTCAGAGTAAACTACTGGGCCGATCTTTATGAAATTTGACATGAGAGTTCCTGGGTATGATATCGCCGGATACTTTTTTCTTTTTTTCGATAAATACCTTTGATGACGTCATATCCGGCTTTTTGTAAAAGTTGAGGCGGCACTGTCACACCCTCATTTTTCCATTAAATTGATTGAAATTTTGGAAAAGCAATCTTTGACAAAGGCCGGACTTTGGTATTGCATTTCAGCTTGGTGGCTTAAAAACTAATGAGTGAGTTTGGTCATTAAAAATCGGAAACTTGTAATTAAAATAATTTTTTTATTAAACGATCCAAAAACAATTTCATCTTATTCTGCGTCATTTTCTGATTCCAAAAACATATACATATGTTATATTTGGATTAAAAACAAGCTCTGAAAATTAAAAATATAAAAATTATGATCAAAATTAAATTTCCGAAATCGTTTTAAAAACTATTTCATCTTATTCCTTGTCGGTTCCTGATTCCAAAAACATATAGATATGATATGTTTGGATTAAAAACACGCTCAGAAAGTTAAAACGAAGAGAGGTACAGTAAAGCGTGCTATGAAGCACAGCGCAATCGCTGCCGCGCCAAACAGGCTCGTCACTTTCACTGCCTTTTGCACTAGCGGCGGACTACGTTCAGTTTCATTCTGTGAGTTCCTGGGACAGGCTGATCTTTCTTAACCCAGTGTGGGATTTTCAGTGGGGCGACCACCCCCAACCCAGCGCGTCCCCGGGTGGCGGATAGGGGAACGGTCTTCAGATATGGAGATCAGCCCCTTGCGGCCGCGGACCAAACTGGCTCCGGGTGGGATCCCGGAAAATCCTCCCCCCTGTGCTCTCAGGGTAGGACGTACGGGCCATGAGCTAAGGGTGAGGTAACCCCGACAGAAAACCCCGAATGCTGAAGACGGAGGACCCGGGCCGCACGGCGCATTCTAACAAACCACGGGTACACGCACTTACGCAAATGATGACACAATCAACCAGCACAGATGGAAATGGCGCTCGCCCATTGAGGACCCCCCAGGGTGGAGCAGCGTCGGGTCCCATGCCTCAAAGGGACCCAGCCCCAACTACTGGAGGTCCCTCCCGTCCGTCTTGTCACGCCAGGGGACGCGGGAGGAAAGTGACTGGCACCACCACAACCAGGAAGAAACCCAGTCAGCAGCGACCTTTTCAGGTCATGCACTGGAACGCAGAAAGTATCCTGAACAAGAAGACAGAGTTGGAGCATATTCTGCATGAGAAGAACATCAACATCTGCTGTATTCAGGAGACGCACCTGACACCCCAAAAGTCCTTCAAAGTGAGAGGCTACCAATGCCTTAGGTCCGACAGAACAGACCGAAGCAAAGGAGGAATCCTGACCCTCATCAGGAACAACATCAATGCCTGTTTGATAGAAACGCACATGGAAGACTCCGAATATCAGGTGATTCGAATCCAGACGAAGACATCAGAATTCCATCTTGTCAACTTCTACTGCCCCAATGATAGACACCTCGCCCTTGACACGATCCCCGCAAAGGCCTCCAACTTCATCGTGGTGGGTGACTTCAACAGTCATTCACAGAGTTGGGGATATGACCACCTGGATCGGAGAGGAGAAGAGGTGGAGAACTGGCAGGACGACAAAGGTCTCATCCTTTTGAACAGTCCCTTTGACTGCCCTACATTCTACTCCAGAAGATGGCACACTACATCAACTCCTGACCTAGCCTTCTGCACGGAAGACATGCACCAGCTAACCAGCAGAGAGGTCGGAGAACAGCTAGGTGGAAGTGACCATCGGCCAGTCTTTTTGACCCTGGGCATGGAGTCCTGCACTGAAGCTTCCTTCCCACGGTGGAACTACAAAAGAGCGAACTGGTTCCTCTTTAGACACCGCACCAGCGAACTCACCAAAGACATCAGAGTCGAGGGTCGAGACATCAACATGGTGGCGAAGGACTTCAACATGAGCATCCTCAGAGCAGCGCGTGAGTCCATTCCCAGGGGTGCCAGGAGAGACTATAAGCCCTACTGGCGCAATGAATTGCAGGAACTGGATGATGATCTGGCAGACGCCAGAAGGGAAGCAGAAGTCAACCCATCACAAAACAACAACATCCGCCTCCAGGAAGCCAAAGCCAAATTTCTCAAAAAGAAGCTACAGGCAAGACGGAGAAGCTGGCAAGAGAAAACAAGCTCTCTGAACCTTGAGAAGGATGGCAGAAAGCTCTGGAGGCTCACCAAGCAGTTGAATGATGAGAACACCAGCAGAGGAAAGATCACATTAGAAGAGAACGGGAAGGTGCTAACTGGAAAGCATGCTGCCAACCAATTTGCTGAAAGCTATGCAGCTGAGAGCAACCTCCATGTTAGCCCCGAGAAACAGAGAGAAGCAAGAAGAGAGAAAAGAGAGAGACCTGCCAGACAGTCGACAGTGGACGCCATGAGTCAACCACTCACACTCCACGAGCTGCACTCAGCTCTGAAAAAGTCAAAGGCGAAGAAGTCCCCTGGCCCAGACGGCATCACCAACGAGATGCTAACCCACCTCGGTAGTGCAGCAGAGAACAAGCTACTCGAGGTCTTCAACAGCAGCTGGCAAGAAGGATCGCTACCACAACTCTGGCGAGAAGCGATCATGATCCCCATCTTAAAAAAAGAGAAGGATCCAAAGAAGGCCACCAGCTATCGCCCAATCAGCCTCACCAGCTGTGTTGTGAAGACCCTGGAGAGAATTGTGAACGAGCGCCTCAGGTGGTACCTGGAATCCAGGAACCTCCTCGCCCCTGAACAAGCTGGATTCCGACAGTTCCGCAGCACTGAAGATCAGGTCACTTACCTGGCGCAAGAAGTTAAAGATGCCTTTCAGGAACAGAAGCTGGTCTTCGTCACCTGGATAGATCTTCAGAAGGCCTTTGACAAGGTCTGGAAAGATGGACTCCTTGTAAAACTGCTGAGGAAAGGCGTGTCCAGCAACATGTACCAGTGGATTCGCTCTTACCTCTATAACCGCAGGGCAAGAGTTAACGTCGACCAGACCAAAAGCAAGAAGTTCCTCCTTCGTCATGGCGTCCCTCAGGGCGGAGTCCTCTCCCCCACACTCTTCCTTCTCTTCATCGACGATCTGGTGTCTGAGATGCCCAAGGGGATCAAAGCTGCTCTCTACGCAGACGACCTTGTGATCTGGTGCAAGGAGGAGCACGCAAGTACTGCCACCTACAGAATGCAGCAAGCGGCAGATAGGCTGAACGCATGGGCAGAAGATTGGTGCGTCTCCATCAACAAGGAGAAATCCTCCACCACCCTATTCACACTGTCGCCAAAGCAGAAAGCCGGAACCATTAGGCTTGGTGGAACTCCTCTGAGAGAGGATGAAGAAGCAACGTACCTTCGTGTCACCTTTGATAGACGGCAGACCTGGAAACCACACATTGCACAGGCAGAGACGAAGGCCCGGCGCAAGCTAGCCATACTCAGGAAGCTGGCAGGTACCACCTGGGGAGCGAACGAGAAGATACTGAAGACAGTATACCAGGGAACAATCAGACCCCACCTCGAGTACGGCTCCACAGCGTGGTCAACCTCAGCCAAGACAAACCTGCAGACCCTTGACCGTGTGCAAAACCAGGCCCTCCGACTCATCACCGGTGCAATGAAATCCACGCCCATCAAGGAAATGGAGAAGCTTACCACCATCCAACCCCTCTGTCAGAGAAGAGAAGCCAAGACTATGGTACAGGCCGAGAAGCTCAAGTGCCTACCCGACCACCCCATGAAGCACAGACTGAGCAACCTCACCAAGAACCGGCTTAAACGGAGCAGTTTTGTACACGAGAGCAAGAGACTTTCTCGACAGTACAGGGAAGTCCTTCCACAGAACACTCTACCTCTGACTCAAGAAGAAGAGGAAACCCCCAAGGCAACAGAGAAACCAGGCATCCAGATCTGCACCAGTGTTCCACATGTTACCTCAGGAGAAGATCAGAATGACACAGCTCGACAGGCACTCACCTTAGCCCTGATCGACGAACAGTACCCAAAAGAGGCGTGGATCCATGTATACACCGATGGATCAGCAACTAACGCCGTGCTCAATGGAGGTGCAGGCATTCTCATCCAGTTCCCTGGGGGACATACAGCTACATCCAGCGTTGCCACTGGCAAACACTGCACAAACTATAAAGCAGAAGCAGAAGCTCTCATGCAGGCCGCCTCCTTGGTTCAGGACTCCGCAGACCCTTGCTACCAAGTTGTCTTCCTCTCGGACGCCCTTTCAGTCCTTCAGGCCCTAGAGAACGACAAACTCCCACAGCTGGCCAAAGCATTACAGATGGTCAGACAAACCAGAAGAGTTGTCCTCCAGTGGATACCAGCACACTGTGGGATACCAGGAAATGAAAGGGCAGATGAGCTGGCAAAAGAAGGAGCCGTGGAAGACCAACCTGAAAACAGTGTCAGCTTTAGTGAGCAGAAGACAATCATCAAGGCATTGATGAGGCCAAGGACAAACAGAGATGACTACCACACAATGTCCAGAGAGCAGCAAGTCAACCTCATCAGGCTGCGTACTGGCCACAACAGGCTCAATGCTCACATGAACCGAAAGTTCAAGCTGGCGCCATCACCAACCTGTGCCTGCGGTCAAGAGGACCAAACAGCGGAACACATCTTACAGCGATGTCCCTTACTAGATGAGGAACGAAAAGAAGTGTGGCCGTCACCAACTCCCTTGCAGACCAAACTATACGGCAGTCGACAGGAGTTGGAGAAAACGACAACATTTATCACCAGTGCTGGACTAATTGTGTAACCTCTGCGAACGCCAAGAAGAAGAAGATTCTGTGAGTTCCACAGCTTGACTAAATGTAGTAATTTCGCCTTACGCGACTTGTTATGGTTGTATCGGGACTGCAACGCTGGCTGTCCCGTTCCTGGGTATATTGGATGAAAACTCCACCAAATGGACTAGTTGCCTTTTAGCGATACAGCCTGAAACTGATATCTGGTCAGACATGAGCCATCAACATGAATGGCGAGTAAATTGTGAATGTTGGAGGAGCTGCAAGGCAAAACAAAAAACAAAACAACATTGCATTAACAGCGCAGGGCACACATCCGGTGAATCGCCCACAAATCTATCAACGTAGCATCCCTGTTAAAGGAAGGCATCGGGTATGTAAACTTAATATTATTTATTTATTGCTATTTTCCCCTGGAAGTGGAAGCTTTCCAACACATCGAATGCACTTCTATATGTACGTAATTGAAGCAAAGTAGACGTCTTTCATACTAACAGTCTTCCTAAGATAATAATGTTCACGATCCCTGCATACATAGTATAACCAAGCAGAATCATCTTCTTGACTTCTTGACTTGTATACTGTAAGCTGCAGCGGTTGCTGCCAAATTCTAAAAGAAAGAAAAACACTCTGACTCACTATACATGTGTTCAGCAATGGACCCTCACAATGAATAAACAAGGATGCTGGGAGATAGACTTCCCCCCACACACACACAAACAGAAAATGTGCTGACATTAATCTATTTTTGGGTCCCCCTCATAAAGGGGGAGGGGGGGGGGCACGGTCTGAAGTGCATCTGTGTCGAGGTGTCCTTGGACTTCAAACTGCTTGCATCTGTGAAGATATTCAATATTCAACTGACATATACTGGGGGGACATGGTCTGAAGTGCATCTGTGTCGAGGTGTCCTTGGACTTCAAACTGCTTGCATCTGTGAAGATATTCAATATTCAACTGACATATACTGGGGGGACATGGTCTGAAGTGCATCTGTGTCGAGGTGGCCTTGGACTTCAAACTGCTTGTATCTGTGAAGATATTGAATGTTAAACTGACATATACCACTGTTCTCCCAAGACAAATCAAATACAAGCATAAACTCCTTCCCCCTACTGGAGTCGAGTTGATATTAGAACCTTGTTTGTTGGGTAAATAATAAGTGCCACCCTGGCAGCCACGGGAATGAACTGGCAACCAGCTTAGCCGCTTCTTGCGATGTTCCAAACATAATAACAAATCTCGCAGATATTTGGCGAAGGCTGCTCGGATACCGAAAAGGTCTATTTATACTATCAAAGCCATAATCTACAAATCAATCTTTATCTGTTCAGGTATGGACCTTTCAGTATAAATTGAAGTTAATATATAAATACTCGAACTTGAGTGAATCGTTAAAAGGCAAAAGCAACAACTCTATTTTATGCACAGCGAATTATCGAGTTACACACCCTTCACAGCTTCACGTTAACCATCAGTTTCTGGTCACATACACCGTCAGGCCTTCACACACAATACAAACACCCTTTCCTTTAAACACCCATTCTTAAAATCATAACCGGACAACTCGAAGGTTGGAAAGTTTTACAAAATAGGAGCCCAGAAGCGTAACGGTCGTGTCTCTTTAAACGCACGAATCTTCTGCACAGCGCTTGCCTCTTTAAATCCTACCGCCGCCGATTAGCTCGTGTGACCCGCAGTTGTTTGTTGCATTTTAGATTCAGAGGCACACAACTACGTGATATTGCTGATATAGCGAGTCGTATTGAAATCTCCAACTGAAATTGTAAAATTAAGGAAAGTGTGTGATGCGGGTTTACAACGGATCAGGGGTAAAACAAACCACGAGATCTGGTGTGTGGTATACGCAAGATAAACAGCCATTTAATCGAACTGGGTCATTTAATAAACATATTGAGGCAGACTGGGCCTTTAAAGCTACCCGCAAACCGGTTTTCCTTCTGTCACTTGATTACCTCTGTTTGTGACGTCGAGTGCCTGCCGTGTACGTCACAGAACGTACTGTCAACGTTTTTATATCAAAGGGGTTAGATCTGGCGCGAAATGAAATTGTCAAAATTGCGCCCCAAGTTGCACCCTAAATCACCTCACACCGCCTGTTAATATATTCACTGAAAATACATTCACTGTGCAAAGTTCCGGCGTTGCGGAAGAACGAGGTTTAATCACCTTATCCCTTTGTAACTAGTCTAATGATCTGCTCCGAGTTACGAATCACCTCGCGCTGCAGTATGTAGATCTACAATTTGTCCAACTTTTGATCATTTCATATGTAAGTTATAAGACATACGCGGTGGCTAAGAATGCCGTAACGGACCTTTCTGATGATAGATTTACATTTAATCCTGGCTTCCTTTCATCTTTTGATCAGTTCAATCTGTTTGTCTAAGAATGTTGAATCGGGCCTTGTTAGCACATACATGTCTATTGACTGTGAATTGTGCATGATGCACAATTCTTCAAATTCATTACAATGATAAAATATTAGCATCAGAACACAAACAGAACCTTCATAATACCTTACGATACCACCAAGGATACTTCTATCACGGATTGCTCAGGATATACAGTGATATACATCGATACAAATTTTTTCTCCGTAAAGCCCGTCCTTAATTGAGCCCGTAGTCGACTACACGAAGCTTCGCGAAGTCTTTATACAAAAACCCCGCAGCTACGGCGTGGCACTTTGACCCCAACATCGCTTCTCAAGTTTTGACATGCGAAGCTTCGCCGAAGCTCGCAACGAAGTTGGTTTTTTTGTAAGAAGAGTGCTTTTCGATTCAAGATGGACGACGAAATCAGACTCAATACCATAGTGAAGAATGCATTTATCGACTTTGGTTGACCCAAAGTACAAGAACTAACCTCCTACCTGTATTATTTCATACTGCGATGCATTGACTTGTCGAATGAAACTCGAAATCCCAGCGCTCACGCCAACTGGTCCCGGCCGTGCTCAGTCAACGAAATAGAACACATACAATTAACTTACGTCATCATCAAGTACGTAAAGTACAATTTGTGACGTAAAGTACTCAGAAAGAAGCACACCACGCGCTGGTCGAGACTACGCGCATGCGCTTTCTGGCTAATAAGATTTGAGACGCCAAGACATGAAAAGATAACTCTCTTTTCTGCCATAGTGCCTTCCCTTGGACTGCGACGAAGTCTAGTTCCGGTAGCTTCGCGAAGTGAGCTACGCGTAGTCGACTTTGTCCAATTAAGGACAGGCTTTACGACACGTCTTACCACGCCAAGTTCAAGACGAAAAAGGAAGTTGGGAGATTTACCTCCCTTGACTTATCCTCGGTGCGACTTTCTACAGAAAGGTGAACAAATTATCATTTTCGACCGTCTTACCAGTTACATGTCTTACAGCCGAACCAGGGGCCAGTTTCATAAGATAGCAGTGAACCGACTGACAGTCGATCGACTGCCCAGTCGATTGACTGTGGTTGATCGCCGGGTCACCGAAAAGCGCGTTTCATGAGCGAATCACCGTCACCCGCGGACAACCGCAGTCGACCGACTGTACAGTAATCCGAATGGCCAATCGAGGGCTAAATTTAGCAACATTACCACTTCCGTTTGCTCATTCGCACGTGGAAATGGCCGATTTCGAAGAAAAAACTAGTCTCGGTCCGCTCAAAATAACAATGACCGAGACTTTCAGCAATTCCTTCGCGTGACGTCGAACCCTCTTACGCCATAATGTGACGTCTTCAAGACATAACCCTGACTTGTCTCCTGGATTACTGCGTCATGATAGATACATTTCGAAGAACAATCACAAGGTTTGGCTCACAATCCAAAAAAGTGTGAGCATTGTGCCATTGACTATGCGGATAATTACATTTATTTTCGGTTTACCGCAGTAAGCCGAACACAGTGTTGGGGAGAGAGCATCACCGTGTTTGGCCGACTTCCGGTGAGACGACCCGCAGTCGGCCGACTGAAATTTTGTTCGTGAAACCCGATAACGTCGGATTACTGTGGTTCTCTCGGACAACTGCAGTTGGTCGACTGTGTTTCTGGCTTATGAAACTGGCCCCAGGTCATGACCAAATTTAAGTAAAGACTTAAATTGTTGTGTAGTGTCATGATTACAAACACCAAATCGAACTGTGTGTTTAACGGCAACATTTGCAATTTGGGGGGGGGGGGGATTTATTTTAAAGTTACTGTTCTTCTTGCATTTACTTGCACGGATCTACTTTGGCTTTCAGCCATGCTTCAGGCGTCTATCCATTCACAAAATTACCGTGTTTCATTGATTTGTCTTTGCAAGCAGTCGAACACTGCATTTTTGCGACGAATCGATCGTTAGCATTCTCCGTATAGCTTGGCGTAAGACGGGACAAGTCGCGTGAATCGATATAAAAACATTTAGTCAACCTGTCGTACTGAGACTAAACAATCAACGCGAAGAAAAAAGAGCAAACACCGAGACTACATGGACGAAGGCTTCACTAGCCTAAAAACAAAGACGTACTGAGATTGGTCAAGCTCTTCTCCGCGAAGCGTACGAAAGTAGTGCTTAATTAACCTAGGCTTATTTTGTTTATTTTCTTTATTTGTGAGTACATTTTCCGAGTAAGAATGGAATATCTGTATATTGTTGGATTCAGGAAATGATAAAGAATTAGTCGAAATTATTTTTGGATCGTTTACAAGCTTCCAAGCCGAAATGCAATCCCATAGTCCGGCTTTTTGGATCCATTACTAGAATTTAAAATTTGTTTGGAACTTTGATATTCATAATGACCAAAAGTATGAATTCATTGTTATGCTTCCGGGCTGAAATGCAATCCCTTCGTCGAAGATTGCTTGACCAAAGTTTCAAGCAATTCGATCAAAAAATGAATAGGTGACAATGCCGCCTCAAACCTTTACTAAAACCCGGATATGACGTCACCCAAAAGTGTTTGTTTTTTAT
>NC_090254.1:28890627-28895627 GCF_037325665.1 Littorina saxatilis
TACATACACACATGCACACACACACACACACACACACGCACGCACACACACACACAACACACACACACACACACACACACACACACACACACTTTTGTAATTGGCAGACACATCGATATAAACTAACCCAACATTCTAAAACAGCGATCCACAAAATGTTAACCGAAGATGGTTATCCTACTAAAATACTACCACTTATGCACGAAAACAAAAATGAATGACCTATTACTCTGCATAATTATGGTACCCGACGACTTGTTAGTCTGCCACCGTATACCACCACGTGAGCATGAAAAACAACAAAAACAACAACTTACAATTGTGTATCATCTAGTAATCCGCAAAATGTCAACCGAAAAATGATAAGCCTGGATGGATACCACCACTTGTGCATGAACATTTTCTAATTTTACTTACCCCCACAGACAGATATAGCCAAAGGATGTAGTGCAGAAAAGACGTGTGTTCGTTCAATCATGATGATTATTCCTGTGCTGTAATTTGTTTTCAACTGAGAGACTATGGTCCGCTGTGGTTACCACAATTACCTCCCGTGTTACGCACGGTTTCAGACATCACAATTCGACTCATTTCCGACCAATTTGGACCACTTTCGTCAAGTATGTGACTTTGTCTCACAAACGGAGTGTCCATCCGACCGATTATCAAACACTGCAGAAGTTCCAAAACTTACGAAATAGTCGCTTTCATCTTTTCCTGTGCAGACATGAATTTTTAAGCTTAACGGTAATTCTACAGGTTATTGATATGCGTGCAAGTGGAGGGATGGGGTTGTCCCTTGTTAATGCTTGGGCGGATCTTGTTATTTCCTAGATGTCTAGACGGGAAGGATGACACCTTTTGGGCGTGGTTTTGACCACGCTGTGTCCACTTTCGCGTGAAATTGTGGGGTGACCTTAAGTGTGCTTTAAAGTAGGCCGCAATACACCACCGAGCCAAGTACTAATTGTTGTATTAAGCCTAAAGTGTGATTTTAAACATCTAGTCAATGTATATAGTGTTCACCAAGGCAGCCAGAGACTGATCATAAAATGAACATAAATACATAGATAAATACATAAATAGATAAATGAACATATACAAAATAAAGACAGAAAGGAAGCAAAAAGACAATAAACAAGTCGCGTAAGGCGAAATTACTACATTTAGTCAAGCTGTCGAACTCACGGAATGAAACAGAACGCACTGCATTTTTTCACCAAGACAATACAGCTTCGTCGGTCCCCGCTCATTTTTCACGTGCAAAACGAAGTGAAATTGACAAGCCAGAATAGGGTGGTAGCGTATTGCGCTAAGCAGGAAAGCGCGCTTTTCTGTATTCATTTTTTTAACTGTCTGAGCTTGTTTTGAATACAACACATATCGATATGTTTTTGGAATCAAGAAATGATAAAGAATTTGATGAAATCATTTTTGAAACGATTTTTTTAATTTTAATTGTGTTATTTATGTACCTATTTTCGTTAATTGTGATCACATTTTAAAAGTAAACATGACATATGTAATATTTTTAGATTCAGAATTAGATGAAGAATATGATGCAATCAATTTTAAATATGTATGCGAAAAATCGATTTTAATGATAACTTGAAAGCAAACTAATTAACTAATTTTTAAGCTTCCGAGCTGCAATGCAATCCCATAGTCCGGACTTCGTCAAAGATTGCTTGACCAAAATTTCAACCGATTTGGTTGAAAAATGAGGGCGTGACAGTGCGGGCTCAACTTTCACAAAAAGCCGGATATGACGTCATCAAAGACATTTATCAAAACAAACAACAAATGTCAGGGGATATTATACCTAGGAACTCTCGTGTTAAGTTTCATGAAAATTGGTCAATTAGTTTTCTCTGAGTCGCTCTCATGCATTTTTGTCTGCACATCTTAGAGGATGAACAAAAGAAGTCAAGAAATTAACACACATAGCAAACATGTAAGCACAAAACATATGTGTGTGTGTGTGTGTGTGTGTGTGTGTGTGTGTGTGTGTGTGTGTGTATGTGTGAGTTTGTGTGTGTGTGTGTGTGTGTGTGTTGTGTGTGTGTGTGTGTTGTGTGTGTGTGTGTGTGTGTGTGTGTGTTGGAGAGAGAGAGAGAGGGAGAGAGAGAGAGAGAGGGAGAGAGAGAGAGAGAGAGAGAGAGAGAGAAAGAAAGGAAGAGGGTGGGAGAAAGAGAGTAAGTCTGAGAGGGGAGAGAGATTAACAATCATGCAAGCAACACCTACTGTCCATTTGTCGTTATTGAAACCGGCGTTTTTCACTTACAAGCACCGTTTTGGCCCACTAGCTTTACCCGGGTCAGATACCCCTGGAGAAAGCTGGTCACAATGAACACTGTGAATTATTCACAACCCATCGTTCCCTTACGCTGTGTGAACGATTACAGGCCGCAGCCATCAGAGTCGCTTCCTGAAAACCATTTGTATTGTTCCTGCTTGTTGATGGCTGTGTCGTAAAACTGACCTTAATTTTGGAGAAGGATGGGCCCGGAAGCTCCAACTTGGTAAAAAAAAAAAGAAAAAAAAAAAAAAAGAATGGTGTACTTTTATTGTTTACGTTCTTGTAAACCTAGTGCACTGGCAGATACTCGACCCCTTCTGAGCCACGTGTCTGTACATCCACTGTATCACGTGTTCATTAAGGACACCTATGCCAATGTGTATAATGAACTCAATCGCAATCCCAACTGAGGACAAGAAGCAGCCAGGCTGTCAATGTTTGGTATGTGGCCAAGTGGAAGGATGCTCTTTTCACATGTAAAAGCCTGGGAAAATTGTGGTGGTGCACGTTATCGCTTACACACGAAGAGCTGCACCTTGAACCAAGCGTAGCACGTGCTATTGACATGCATTCAAAGACCAGCAGTTAGGAGCAAATTATACTTGCGCAGAGTCAGCGGCACTGCATGCTGCGATAGGGATTATGACGAGTAGGGGAAGGGCTCCTAATATGGACCACTTTTTGTTTCATGCTCATAATTGGTTTGTTTTCTTGCGAAGAAGTTTTATTTTGTGTTTGGTAGTCCTTCTCTCTTTGGTTAACCGTTGGGCCTAATTAGAGTAAAATAGCTTTGATAGACACTCAGCAAAAATGCAGTAAAGCGGCCTTCACGAATCACTGTAAAAAGTCCCCTATACTTCAAAATAACATGATACAAGTTAGTGTGCAAGTCATACTAATTAAAAGATGCTTTAGATTTATCTGTTTCGGGTTGATGAGAGCATTATTTGGAGCACACCAGGAAACTATCAATCAATCAATCAATCAATATGAGGCTTATATCGCGCGTATTCCGTGGGTACAGTTCTAAGCGCAGGGATTTAATTTTTTTTTTTAATTATTTTTTTTTTTTTTATGCAATTTATATCGCGCACATATTCAAGGCGCAGGGTTTTATTTATGCCGTGTGAGTTGGAATTTTTTTACACAATACATCACGCATTCACATCGGCCAGCAGATCGCAGCCATTTCGGCGCATATCCTACTTTTCACGGCCTATTATTCCAAGTCACACGGGTATTTTGGTGGACATTTTTATCTATGCCTATACAATTTTGCCAGGAAAGACCCTTTTGTCAATCGTGGGATCTTTAACGTGCACACCCCAATGTAGTGTACACGAAGGGACCTCGGTTTTTCGTCTCATCCGAAAGACTAGCACTTGAACCCACCACCTAGGTTAGGAAAGGGGGGAGAAAATTGCAACCTCTCGCTTCCGAGCGCAAGTGCGTTACCACTCGGCCACCCAGTCCATAAAGAAGCTTATCAAAAACAGAGTGAAAATAAGTGAAATTATCAACTTCCACGAAAAGAAAACTATTTGTTATATTTTTTTGAAATCTCGAGGGCTAGTTATAGGTTATTTCCAGCAAGCTTCTTAATGAATTAATGAAAATAGCCTTTAGCTTTTAATTTCTTCGATTTGTTGAAGGTGGTCCATATTAGGGGACTCACACATAATTTGAGATTTTGCTATTATTTTTTGTTTGCAGCAGGAACTCGGGGTCAAAACTGCTAAAATGTAACAAATACGGTCTTAGCTCTCATATATAGCAAATTTTGTGTGATAAAAGCTTTGGCTGTGGACAGAAACGAGTCCGTTTTAGGCCGCAAATTTAGAGTGAACGCTGCCAAAAGTGAAAAAAAGAGAAAAAGCCTAACGGTTTTGAGGTTTGTTTTTCTGCAACTGTTTTGACATGTGCAAGTTATTCTCTATCGTCTTTTCCTCAAAACTGTGCATTGAAGTGAAAACGCTGGTTATACTAACGTCAAACAGACACTGCTGTCATGTATACTCATCTGCAACGATAAACTCAAAACTGCGTAATAACTATGGTAATGAACTAAATCAATGTAAGTACAGGAATAGTTTCGCAATGCACATTTTTTCTGAGCCAGAGTCTCTCGTACTCTTCATCGACTTTTTTCACTGCTGGTAGTTATCAATAACGCGAGCAGATGTAAACCGTAAGAATTTTTATACTCGAATGAAAAAGAATATGACGTCATAATTCATCATGACAATGTAATACTCAGTACATCACGTGCCGTCATTCCATACTTTCATATTAACATCCTGAAGAAGGCAGTTTGCCAAAATATTGGAAAAGAAAAATCTAACCTGGTTACTGCCATGAAGCGTTTTTACGTGGTGCAGCAGATATGCACCGTATGGGTCCTGCATCTCGTGTCCACTTTTGTTCAAATGTATCCGTCTAATATGTGCGAGGACGAAGCAAAACCAAACACAGAGTGCATGAAGAATTTAAAGTCTGCAATGAGTTTAACATTTGAACAACGAACCGTTCAAAAGCTGATTGGAAGGTATTAATCCTGGTGTGTGGTGACATTAACAAACAAACAAGAATCGAACTGTGTTGGACAATTTCAGGGATATTTTGTGGGGTTTTTTTAGTGGGGAGGGAAGGGCGGGGTATCTCTTTAAGGGGAAGTCACAAACGAGTTCCCAAATCAATTCCT
>NC_090254.1:28898127-28909982 GCF_037325665.1 Littorina saxatilis
CAGATTAAGTGAAGTTGACCTATGAATTCGATAGAATATACACGTTTTTAACACTTTTTGCAGCGTCGTCAATGTTACAGTCGAACCTGTCATTAACTACCACCCAAGGGACCGACTTAAAGTGGTCGTTATAGACAAGTGGTCACAATAGAAATGTGAATTATATGGAAGAAAAGGTAATCTTGAACTTTAGCGTGTTAAATTCATAGCTCAGAATCCAGTGACATTCTTTACTTATTTTTGATACAAGTCCATGTAAGCAAGCCAAATAACATTTGTCGTGAAATTAATTGACGGATTGAGCTCCAAACTTAAGCATACTGTAATTAATTAATTTGGTTGTTCAATCGACGAAAATGCACCGAAAATGGCGTACGTTGTCAACTATGGGACATCATTTACTAGAAAGAGTTGTCTCCCTTGTCCTCTCACACGGATAATTCTTTCTTTGACCCATGTAAACGAAATGCATTCGTACAGTTCATCGGAGTTCATTCCGTAACTTCAAAGGGATCTAAAATGACTTGTTATGATTACAAGTGCAGGTTCTACAAATTTGGAGACTTAAATGCCTCTGAATTATGAGTTATGAATTTAACGCGCTAAAGTTCAATATTACCGAAGAAAAACTCGTCTGTGATCCTTGGGATGGTCAGTGTGGGCAGTTCGAGAGGGGGTCGCAAGGGCAGGTTTGACTGTATCACGTAATGCTACCTCATTTCACTTGCCACAATGTTTGACCTGTTGTTGATGTTATGTTAAAACAATAATAAATCAGGAATGGTCTCGCGAGTGTGTGTGCCAGCCTGTTTGCTAGACATGAACATAACTAAACTTCATTTTTCAGGGTAAGTGACCGGCTGTTGGCCACGACAGTTACTTGATTGACGCTTTTTTCTCCTGCAGCAAAAGAAACTGCATAATTGCCGAAGAAGGCAATCAAAGATAAGACATCAAAGCCTTGCATGACGCTTGAAACATGAGCCAAAATTGAATATCAAAAGATTACTGACAATTTGGCGAAGACGGTTGCTGAATTAATTATGCCTTGCAAGATGAATAAATGTGATTGATTTTTTCATTATACTGTACTAGTTATACTTGCGTGGTACGCTAAAATCATAATGCCTTAAATGTGAAGATCAACTCCTGAGATGACTTAAACGGTTTTCGTCGAGCCCTCCATATATTTCGAACAGCTTTTCCTGCCATGCATTGTGAGTGTATGAGTAATCCACATAATTGAGACAGACAACAACAAAGACCGTGGTTTGTTTTGTAGTTAACCATTTTAGTTCAATTATCCGATGGCGTTGTGACGCAAAAAAAACCTGATTGTAAGTTTATTGCAAGTAATCTTTTACAATCATAATTGATATTCGATTATCCGTTATTTGTGTTGTTGACAAAAATATGATATTTTACACAGATCGTGTTCCTCCCAGACCGCGCCAGACTGTTTTTACATTTAGTCAAGTTTTGACTAAATGTTTTAACGTAGAGGGAGGAATCTAGACGAGGGTCGTGGTGTATGTGTGTGTGTCTGTGTGTGTGTGTAGAGCGATTCAGAAAAAAAACCTACAGGACCGATCTTCATGAAACTTGACATGAGAGATCCTGAGTATGGTACCTCCAGACGTTTTTTCATTTTTTTATAAATGTCTTTGATGACGTCATATCCGGCTTTTCGTGAAAGTTGAGGCGGCACTGTCACGCTCTCATTTTTCAACCAAATTGGTTGAAATTTTGGTCAAGTAATCTTCGACGACGCCCGGACTTTGGTATTGCATTTCAGCTTGGAGGCTTAAAAATTAATTAATGAGTTTGCTCATTAAAGTTGTCATTAAATCGATTTTTCACAAACAGATTAACGATCTGCCAACCCCACCTCTGGGGGTGGTCATCCTTACGGACTCAAAATCCTCGTTGCAAGCACTTGCATATGGCACCAAGAACAGAGGAGAGATGCAAGCTGAAATTCATTTCTTAGCCCACCAAATTATGACAAAAGGAACAGACTTTTCCCTCATGTGGCTGCCATCCCACACAGGAATCCGGGGAAATGAATTGGCGGACAGAGCAGCAAAAGCAGCGGCTATGTCAACCATGCCAGTGACAGACATTCGGCTCTCCTGCCAGGAAGCCAAACTGCTGCTAGCCAAGCTAAAAAAGAGAGGAAAGAGAGCAGACACTGTCACAAACATGTGAAGAGAGAGGATGGATACACCTCTCCTACAATAGGAAAGGGCACCACCTCCCACTCCCCCCGAGACCCATGAGCCTGTTGCGTCGCTTGCGCACGGTCAGCAGCCGCATCTACTGGGGCAAGGTAGTCTGTCAGTGTGGCAAGACTGGACACCTCACACACGTGTTTGAAGGTTGTGATACACTCAAGGAAGAGCGAGCATTTTTCATTGCGTGGCCAGCCGGATTTACCATGAGACAAATCGGACGCCTCGTTTTGGCGCTAGACCTAACTTTTAAAATCTAAATAATAAATTGACAGCTTCTTACACAAACATTCTTAAATCATAAAATAATAATTTTTTCATCAAGACAAGATCAGTACAATTCGAGGTTTTGAAAGTTTGAAACAAATGGAGCCCGGAAGCAGATCACGCAAGGTCGTTTTTGCCCAACCAGACGAATTTTTTGCATAGCGCTTGCTTCGTTGAAGCCAACCGCCGCCGATAAGTTCGTGTGACTCGCAGTCGTTTGTTGCGTTTTAGATTCATAGGTAATAAATAACGTGCTATTGCAGATACAGCGAGTCGCATTGAAATCACAAACTGACGACTAAATTGTGAAAACAAAAGGAAAGTGGATCACACGGGTCCACGATGGCTCAGGGGTTAGATAAACCACGAAAACTAGTGTGTGGTTTACGCGAGCTATATAGCCTTTCAAACGAACTGTGTCATTTAATGCTATTAAATGCTATTGCAAGTGTGTTCCATAAGGTTAGAAGTGCTTTTTTCATGAGAAGATTTAAATCGTTCTGTAAACCATTTGAGGCAGACTCGGGCTTTAAAGATTTATAACATTCCACATTGATGTTATCCCTTTTGGCGCTGGTACGCCGCCACACATATTGAACCAGCAGAGAAAAGAAGTGAAAGAGAAGTGAAAGAGGCCAAGCGGCTTGGTGGGAAGGTCAGGAGATGAGTACTGTCAGTGCTCTTAGCACGTGTTGCACGTCCGTCTGCCGGGATGACCATAAATGTGCGATGGTTGATGGTCCTTTACGCGACTCCTTTCGCCCTGGGCCTGCCTTGGCCTAGCCCTGCAGTGTCGGCGCTTGGGAACTCTGCCACTCGCTTGTTGCAATGGAGTCTTTGGACTGTCGGTTTGTGTGTGGGCGTTGGTTTTGTTTATTTTTCTTTCTTGCTCTTTCTTTGTTAATTTGTTTTCTATGTACATGCTGATATTCGCCTGTGGACTTTTGTATGTCCTGTTTGACATTTAAGAAGTAAAAGGTAGTAAACCATTTTCAAAAGAGCAACTGCTGGTCAAGAAAAAAATACTTGCATACGTATTGGATAGGTTACATTACTTCCATTACTACCGATACCATGTAAAAATTAAAAATAAAGTATAATGTACATAGAAAAGTCAACCAAAATGATCCGTTCTTGTGGTGATCGTCTGATCCCTTAACTCTGCTTCAATCATTGTAAGCACAGGATAGGCAGAAAAGTGATGTCGGGTTATCGAAAAAAAGAACGCCGGGGTTTTAACAAAATCAAAACAAACAAAAAAAGAAACATCAAGAAAAAAAGTTATTTCAACCGCCACCATCTTGTGCAGTTACCGAATAAAAAAAAGGTCGAGCAGTCAAATGTTTGAAAAAGGAATCAGTTGGTTTGCGGTTAACGAGGAATTTTCCCTCTTTGGGGAAGGACGGGGCTAGGCGGGAAGGGAGGGGGTGCGCTTTTTATTTAGTCGGTTTTTTTTTTTTTTATCTCCAGAGCTGTGTACTAGTTGAAACCATGTTACGAAGTTGATTTTACTTTACTTAACTGAGATATTTAACCATATAAATTGATTTCATTAATAAATATTGGTTCCATATATATCCTTGGCCTGCAGAGAAAGAATTCGAAATACTTGCACATTTTGTTTGTCTACGTTCAGTAAATTACAAGGGTTTCAAAGTACATCACCCTCGTAACGTGGAAACCAAAGGTTGTGACATGGATTTGAATACTAACAATTAAAAAACAAGTCGCGTGAGGCGAAATGACTACATTTAGTCGAAGTCAAGCTGTCGAACTCACAGAATGAAACTGAACGCACTGCATTTTTTTCACCAAGACCTTATAGCATCGTCAGTCCCCCGCTCGTGGAAATGGCAGTGAAATTAAAAAGCAAGCATAGCGCGGTAGTGGTTGCGCTGAGTGTGAAAGCTTGCTTTTACTGTACCTCTATTCTTTGTAACTTTCTGAGCTTGTTTTTAATCCAAACATAACATATCTATATGTTTTTGGAATCAGAATCCGACAAGAAACACGATCAAATTATTTTTAAATCGATTTCGGAACATTTTATATTTAATCATAAATTTCATATTTTTAATTTTCAGAGCTTGTTTTTAATCCCAATATAACATATTTATATGTTTTTAAAATAAGGAAATAACGAAGAATAAGATGAAATTGTTTTTGGATCGTTTTATAAAAAAAAATAATTTTAAAATACCATTTTCAGATTTTTAATGACCAAACTCATTAATTAGTTTTTAAACCTCCAAGCTGAAATGCACTATCAAAGTCCGGACTTTGTCGAAAATTGCTTGACCGAAATTTCAATCAATTTGGTCAAAATTTGAGGGCGTGACAGTGCGGCCTCAACTTTTACTAAAAGCCGGATATGACGTCATTAAAGACATGTATCCAAAAAATGAAAAAATTGGTTGGGGATATCATATCCAGAATCTCTCATGTGAAGTTTCATAAAAATCGGTCCAGTAGTTTTCTCGGAATCTCTTTACACACACACACACACACACACACACACACACACACACACACACACACACCACAACCCTCGTCTCGATTCCCAGTCTATATTAAAACATTTAGTCAAAACTTGATTAAATGTAAAAAAGACAAAAATATATATACTTTGTTTTTTGTTGCACGTCTGTATCATTATCTAACTGGAGTATTACTGAAAAAAGTAAAGAGAATATATTCTAGTTGCCATTTAATATACGTTATACACATTTAAAGGACTGAAACTGCACGTCACAAAATGGTATATTAGTAATACTTTATACTTTGTTTGTATTCAAGTGTGGAGAATAACCCCGTGAATAGGTTCCAACACCAGTAGCTTTCACTCTACTAGCAGGCTAGGTCCTCACGGTTTGGCAAAGACGGTCCGACCATGAGCTTAATGACCGCGCTTGGCGCTATATAAACCAGAGTAACGGCCCTTGAATGGAGCGCACGAGAGTCCGGCAATCTCCACAAACACTCCCATCATCACCAGAAAAAATGGCGAAGGTGTGACGGGAATCCGGAGGGTGCGGATTTTGGCGAAGTATTGTAAGACGACCAATCTCCACAAGATGGTGTATGCTGGCTGGACTCAATGTTTGGGGGTGGATAATGCTGATGGAGGCACTTGACTAACATGTTTACATCATTGCTTCTTGTTCTGGGGGACTTATTTTGATGAGAGCGTTGTCTTAGTGTATTGATGTGTACATGTCGAAAGAGGTTCGTTTGTGCGACGCATACATTTTTGCTACACCCACATAGAAGGGATTTGACTTGACCTGACCTATTTCGATGTGGTCGCTGTCTTAGTTGATGTGTAGATTTCGGTCGGTCAGGTAATGTGCAGATTTCGAAATATGTTTCTTTGAGCGACGGATACAGTGTCCTTACACCTACATTATTACGAGGGACTTGTAAAGGTTTACATTATGCCTGTTTCTTGTTCGGGGGGTCTTACGTTGGCGAGGGTGTTGTCTCAGAGTGCTGTTAGTCAGGCGGTGTGTAGGAGATGTCGAAAGATTTCTTTTCAGTGTAACGCAAGCAGCTTTTGACGTCACGTTCGCACAAAACCTTATATTTACAAAAGTCACAATTGCAGAGCTCTGACGATGAGCAAAAGATGTTTGATTGTGCGACGCATGCAGTTTTAATCCGCCTACTTATGATGGCACGTACGTTATCTGCATCTCCAGCAGGGTAGCTGCCTACACAATTATGTCCATGCATAAAACTGCAATGTCCAGTGAGGGTAAAATCTCAAAGAATCAGCACAGAGAAGAAGCAAAGCAGGCAATGCGTATATAACTATGATAGCATGTTACGCCAAAACTGATAATTGCAAGAATATAGTAGTGATGTGTATTTCTATTCCTGAGAACAGACCTAGTCTGTGGACATGTATTGTCATTTGTATTCAAGATAGAAGGAGATAGACTTCGAGCTGCCTATTCTAAGATACAATTGTTATTTTGGAAGCATTCTGACTGACAATTTCTTGCATCAATACTTGGCATCATTTTAAGTGAGCATGCAGTCATGACAACGCAATGAACTTGAGAGATTTCGAAATGAAGCAAGTAAAACTTGAAATAGGTAAAGTTTGGGAGAACATTTGTTCTATTTATTTGCTTCATTATTTCTTTATTCATACTAAATAGGAATAGTTTCACTTACAACGTCATCTGACTTTTAAACGCGCAAATTATAAAGGGTTTAGGTAACTTTTGAAATTTGAACGCAACCGGACATTCAAACATGTACAATAATGCTTAAAATAGAAGTGCATTTTCATAGCTGTCAGAAATATACCAAAACAAGCAAAGACAGAAAGAAAGAAGGTAACGAAAAAACAAACAAACAAACAAACAAACAAATGAAGAACGCCAACAAATAAACAAACAAACAAACGAACGAAGAACGCCAACAAATAAACAAACAAATAAACATACAAGCATGAAAAAAGAGACAGATCGTCCGCTCCCGACACAAGTGATTTCTTCTGTTCTACTTCAAGCAGAGTTGTATTTGGTTTTCTTCGCTCTTCGGGGCTTTGCTTCCCCTTTACCTAATCTGTGGGGAAGACATTTACGGAGTTTTTTCTTTCTCTGTTGTCAACGCACTGAGGAGTTGACTCCACTTTTGGCGACAGAGTTTTATGCTGGCAGCAGCGAAAAAACACATTACCCAATATTGACGGACTGTGTGATGACATCTTCTGCTATGGTCTGTTGAGACAGTGATATCAAAATCGAGACCGGAGGTCGAGATTTTGATATCACTGTCGAAACAGACCAATAGCAGAAGATATCATCACACAGTCAGTCAATGTTAGATATATTGCTAATTCTCTAGACATTTTGTATTTACTGTAAAGAAATTACAAACGTATTTGTCTCAGTTTTGGCTGTTCCATATCCCTCCCTCTGATTATTATTTCTTTTTGTTCACTCTTTTCTTGTACTTTTTAGTATTTTAAAATGTCTTTCCTATCAAAAAGTATTTAGTCACTTGCTCAACTAAATTCTGGGATAATTACATTTTCATATATATTTGTTTGTTTTTAAATTTAGGTGTTTTTGTTTTTGAAGTGGGGAAGCAATAAAGAGGTCGTCGATATCAAAACTGATATCGACGGAAATGTCGTCGATATCACTTTTGCACTGAGCTCAGTTTTGCCCAATTGACCAATGGAAATACACGTAACATATGAAATAGCAATATTGAAGAATGTGGTGCATGTGGTGTTCGCATGCGTATCGTTTGTGCTTGGTTTCTTGCGTTAGTCGCTGGCTACTATTAAGGCAACGAATGACAGAAAAGAAGCTTCCGCCTTGGTGTGAACCTGGTGTTTATATTCTTGCTCCATGTTAGTGTCACCAAAACTTTTTTTCTTTTTTGGGTGGTTTTATCTTCTTTTTTGTAAATGCTGAACTTTAAGATTTAGGGCAAACGCTGGGCAATCCACTCATTTATTCATTACTTGCTCGTGTGTGCTTTTGTCGCTAAACTGACTTTAATGGCAAACAAAATGAACTGAACAAAAACAAAATACAAATTCTCGAAGAACAAGCTAAACATAGTTTTCATATCTGTATTGGGTCTATCTCTGTGTGTGCATATGTGTGTGTGTGTGTGTGTTTGTGTGTGTGTGTGTGTGTGTGTGTGTGTGTGTGTGTGTGTGTGTGTGTGTGTGTGTGTTTGTACGTGTGTGTATGTGTGTGCGTATGTATGTGTGTGTTTGTGTGTGTGGGTGTGTATCTCTCTCTCTCTCTCTCTCTCTCTCTCTCTTTCTCTCTCTCTCTCTCTCTCTCTCTCTCTCTCTCTCTCTCTCTCTCTCTCTCTCTCTCTCTCTCTCAAGCAATATGTCGATATCGCAACACTAAAACTATTTTATCATGCCCACATCTTATCCCATATTAATTACGCATCAACTCTTTGGGATGGCGTCTCTGATATTCACATGAAAAAATTAAACTCTCTACATCGTCGGGCAGCTAAAATCATGTTAAATGGTCCACACTTATCAGCTGATTTGAAGTTAAAGAATCTAAACTACCTGCCGCTAGTTAAACAGTTACAGTTTAATAATGATGTACAAAGTATATCATGGCGAAGTGCCCAACTATATTCAGGACCTATTTCACAGAGTCACCGAAAGGTACGGGTCTATCAATTTTCTACCACCAATACCCAGGATTGATTTGTTCAAAACTAGTCAAGCCTTCTCTGGCTCTATGGTGTGGAACTCCATTCCGTCTGTAATAAGATCGTTAACCTCACTGAAGAGTTTTAAACAAGCTCTGCATAATCATTATATGTCTACCTAGATGGCTACTAGTCTTAACATGTGCAAGTAGCTGTCAACAATTGGCAAAGCTTTATGAATTACAAAAATATGTTCTTTATTGCATGTATTATGTGGAATTTATGTTGCGATTTTCCATCATCATCATCAACATCATCATCATCATTATCATCATCAAATCATCATCATCTTCATCATCATCATTTACACCATATAATCATTGTAAGCATTAGTGTAAACGTTGGTATTGTGTGAATTTTACCGTCGATCACTTTACATGTGTAACCTCAATTAACATGTTGCATGTTTCGCTTTTGATTTGTATGTTGCTTACTTTGTCATTTTGTTGTTTGTGTTTATTTGCTTGTTTGCTTACTTGTCGATTGTTTGCTGGGTCGTTCGTTTAATTTGTTTATTTGTCATGTTGCTTTACTTGTTTATCATGTATTAGACATTGTATTAGAAGTAAGGACCGGTTGTAAGAAAAGGCGTCGCCTTAAACCTCTATCCTTGAAAAATAAAGTTCCATCATCATCATCATCTCTCTCTCTCTCTCTCTCTCTCTCTCTCTCTCTCTCTCTCTCTCTCTCTCTCTCTCTCTCTCTCTCTCTCTCTCTCTCTCTCTCTCTCTCTCTCTCTCTCTCTCTCTCTCTAAATGCTACGTTTTTTGTATGTCTATCTTATTGTGTGTTGGCCTAAGTCTGTTTGTCTGCACATGTTCAGTGTGTCCATCACCCGTTATGTACACTTCCATTTACACAAATGAATGAATGTACCTAATTGTCTTTCGTTTACAATAATAATGTTACATCCAGGGCAAATTTTCAAATCTATACAATTAACTTTCGCTAATACTCGTTCGCTGGATTCTGCTTTCAACGTGTGTTTAAGCTTATACCG
Source organism: Littorina saxatilis (assembly GCF_037325665.1). Lineage (NCBI taxonomy): Eukaryota > Metazoa > Mollusca > Gastropoda > Littorinimorpha > Littorinidae > Littorina > Littorina saxatilis. The sequence continues at coordinate 28,907,836 of NC_090254.1, forward strand.
CTGTTTAAACTTTAACCCTCAAAAACCAAATCCCTGAGAGAACGGCAATTTAAGAGTAAAGCAAAACACGAGAGACAAAACAATCGATAGTTCAAAAAGAACAAATCCTTAATTTGTGGAATGTCTGATAAGGCCTGTTTCTTTTTTTTTACCTGACCAGTCGACATTCTGCTGTTGCACCTTAATGAGCCGAGGGCAGTTGCTGTTGTGCTTTTGAGTGTGTATTCTTTTTGCTGTGTTCTGTCAAGGTTACGTTTTCTTTTCATCTGCACTGGGGAATTTGTTGTTGATCTCAGTAAACGCAGTGCCTCAGCACAAAAGCAAACAGGAAGACGCTCTGACGTAACATTTCCTGGAGGACGGTTTTTATCTTATCCCTTTGTTGTACACCTGGATGGAGGTTGGAATGTCTCAAAAGATTCACAAGGTTGTCTTTTGGCTTCAGGCCTATTAAGCTACCCCCTTCCCCCCCCCCCCCCCCCCCCAAAAAAAAAAAAAAATTCAAAGATAACTCACGGAGCAACCATCAGAATTCTCACTCGCACAAGCGTTTTCTCACGATTATGTACACATAATGCATGTTTAGTTTCGCGCGTGCACATATGAGTATTCTGCATTTGCTGGGACGAACAGACAGACACACAGAAACATTCTCAGGGACACACACACACACACACACACACACACACACACACACACACACACACACGCATACCCATACACATCCACACACACAGGTACGGACACACATGCATTCACACACAGACACAGACACACACAGACACACATAAACACACACACAGACACACACACACAGAGACACACGTAAACACAGACACACACACGCGCGTGCACATACACGTAGACCAATACCTCCACCACAACCATGTAGCAACAGCCACAAGAACAACAACAACAACAACAACAACAACAACAACAACAACAAACACTGATACAAATCAGCAGAACGACAAGACAACAAGAACCACATGAACAACTCCAATAAAGCTTAGTAATTGTCCACCCTCATCAAGGCCAACCTCAAATAATAGCAACCAAACAAATTAAAGCCGACTGTTGAAGCCAATGAGCACATTTGGTCTCCATCACAAGGAATCCGATCATAACAACAACACCAACAACAACAACAACAACAACAACAAGGCAAACACCTTGACAGCAATGCGCGAATTGGTCCCCATCAAGGTCATCCTGAAACAAAGCAACTTTCCAAATCAAAGCAGACCGGCCAAGCCCCAAAACACCTTTGGTCTTCATCCCAATCACTCCAATCAATCCCCTTAGCCCCGGTCTTGCCCCAAGTGTTGAAAGCCGGAAGTGACGTATGAAAGCTTGACCGGAAATGGAAGAAATGGCGTCGGCATGTCGGCTTGTCTAATCACTCGAAAATCAGTTGATCTTTCCACTTGTGCGGTGGCCAGCGCGCGGTGGATAATCATTGTTCTGTTATTCCACGCTCAATTATACGACCGACTTGACTGTCGGACCTTTTGAGTGATAATTGATGCCCTTTTCCGCACGCTTCCCTGAGCTTCAGGCCAGGCCGGGTATCGGGTGGGGAGTGGATGGAGGTGACAGTGGTGGTGGTAAATGTGAGTGTCTGGAAGCGTTCAGGTAAGGTGTGTTGGGGGTTGGGGTGAGGGATATGAAAGTGGCGATGGTTAGTGATTGATGGAAGTGCCAGTGGTGGAAGCGTTGAGATGGGGTGGGTTTGGGAAGGGGGTGGTGGTGACGGGGGATGACGGGTAGTGAAAGTGACGATGGTGAGTTTTGGAGATGAAGGTGGTGTTTGTGGTAAGTGTTGTTATTGAAAGCAGAAAGCATACGGGGTGATGGTTGGGAAATGGGGGAGGGTGTGGGCGCAGTGTTGGCGGGGTGATTGTGGTGGTGGATGTGGTAGAGTTGGTCATTTGACGCAGAAGGGGGAGAGGCGGTACTATGTGGTGAATGCTTAAAAGAGGAAGGAGGAGGTGTTGGGGCGAAAAGTGATGATGGTGACGGCAACACACACACACTCACACTCACACACACACGCACGCAAGCATGCACGCACGTACGCACGCACGCACGCACACACACACACACACACACACACACACACACACACACACACACACACACACACA
>NC_090254.1:28910182-28952682 GCF_037325665.1 Littorina saxatilis
GGAAGGAGGAGGTGTTGGGGCGAAAAGTGATGATGGTGACGGCAACACACACACACTCACACTCACACACACACGCACGCAAGCACGCACGCACGCACGCACGCACGCACACACGCACGCACACACATACGGACGAGGAGCACCTTAGGTACCGGTCATACGCAGACGGATCTGTGTGACTTCTGTACGTACGAAATCCACATTAGGTACCGTTTGGCTATACACAGTGTGTAACCCGTACGGACGAAGGCGTTAAGTACCTGTTTCCTATACACACTGATGGTTGTGTATAGTGTCAGTAAAGTGTGAATAGGTGAGGATGGAACTTTAACCGTCGATCACTTTACATGTATAACCTCAATTAATATGTTGCATGTTTTGCTTTTGATTTGTATGTTCCTTACTTTGTCATTTTGTTGTTTATGTTTATTTGCTTGTTTGCTTACTTGTCGATTGTTTGCTGGTTCGTTCGTTTACTTTTTTTATTTGTCATGTTGCTTTACTTGTTTATCATTTATTAGACATTTGTATTAGAAGTAAGGACCGGTTGTAAGAAAAGGCGTCACCTTAAACCTCTATCCTTGAAAAATAAAGTTCCATCATCATCATTATCTCTCTCTCTCTCTCTCTCTCTCTCTCTCTCTCTCTCTCTCTCTCTCTCTCTCTCTCTCTCTCTCTCTCTCTCTCTCTCTCTTTTTTACATTTAGTCAAGTTTTGTCTGTGCCGGTGTGCGTGCGCGTGTGTAGAGCGATTCAGAGTAAACTACTGGACCGATCTTTATGAAATTTGACATGAGAGTTCCTGGGTATGATATCCCCGGATTAATTTTTTCTTTGTTTCGATAAATGTCTTTGATGACGTCATATCCGGCTTTTTGTAAAAGTTGAAGCGGCACTGTCACACCCTCATTTTTGAATCAAATTGATTGAAATTTTGGCCAAGCAATCTTCGACAAAGGTCGGACTTCGGTTTTGTATTTAAGCTTGGTGGCTTAAAAATGTATTAATGACAAATCTGAAAATTGTAAATAATTGTTTTTTTATAAAACGATCCAATTTTACGTTCATCTTATTCTTCATTATTTTCTGATTCCAAAAACATATAAATATGTTATATTCGTATTAAACAAGCTCTCAAAATTAAAAATATAAAAAATTCTGATCAAAATCAAATTTCCGAAATCGATTAAAAAACAATTTCATCTTATTCCTTGTCGGTTCCTGATTCCAAAAACATATAGATATGATATGTTTGGATTAAAAACACGCTCAGAAAGTTAAAACGAAGAGAGGTACAGAAAAGCGTGCTATGCAGCACAGCGAAACCATCACCGCGCTAAACAGTCTCGTCAGTTTCACTGGGTTTTGCGCGAGCGGCGGACTACGGTCACTGTGAAAAAATGCAGTGCGTTCAGTTTCATTCTGTGAGTTCCACAGCTTGACTAAAATGTAGTAATTTCGCCTTACGCGACTTGTTTTTTTGTTGTTTTTTTAAATTGGAGAAAACCGGTTTCTTTTTTTGTTGGTTTTTTTGTGTGGTTTGCATGGTTGTTTATACAAAAAGCAATTGAGGAGCCATAGATGGTTACTTTTTTTGTTCTCCTTTTTTTTCTTTTTTTTTTTTTTTATTCTCGTCCATCCGCTCCCTCCCACCCCCCTCATAATATTCACAAACGTCATATATCACTTCACCTCATCTCGACTTATACATTACTCACAATCTTCTAATGTACATTTTATTTTCCAATAATGATACTATTCAAATCGTATCTATCACCATACTAATATTTACTAATACACATTTTTGCAATCAAAATAATGTGATTAAGTACCTTATTATTTTGGCATATATTACTAGGTTGATAACCAAACAAGACATCGTGTTCTGAGAGGTGCACATTTGATCCTGTATTTCTAAAAATATAATGGACAACATTTTCCCAAAAGCTCGTCAACTTCTCACATTGACAAAAAAAAGTGTTCAACATAATCAATGTGTTTACAAAATGTACATAATTTTGTTTCTCTAATTTTCATTTTATTTAATAATATTTTCGTGGGATAAATATTATGTAATATTTTTCATTGTAACAATCGCAATCTTTCTTCTTTTGTACATTTGCTTGCTAACAGCTGCCAATGACTGTGATCTAGTTTAACCTGATATTTATGTAACCAAAATGTAGCAGCGCAAGGCTCGCTCGCTTTAGACTGGACTATCAGCATGCGAATCTTTCTCGCGGAGGGGTTAATGATCACAGGGTTCCGTGTGTCAAGGTCATTATTGTGTTCGCCTGCTCGCGGGCTGGCTGTGTTTTTGCGAAGTGCAAGCGCTCGCACAGCAGTCTTCACTGCGCTGTACTCAAAAAATCTAGAGGGACTGTATCCTTTCTTTGTGCACAGCTGGTTAAAAGGAATCATATCTCCGTTAACCCAAATATCTTTCACCATATCTAAATGCGCTTCTATCCATTTTTTTAAATATAAGCTTTTATTTTTATAAACCACTTTTATATTGTTCCACAAACATTGATCGCCAAAGCGATCTTCTCTCTCATAAATCAATGCTTTATTATGGATTCATTTTAAGAGAACTTCTGTCTAAAAGTTTGATCGAATGCATTCAATACCTTGGTTTTAGTAGTGTTGTGGCTTTAAAACAAAGTAAATTTCTTCCCAATACCTGATAAAGACTTAACGGAATCGTTGTCCACGGTTCATGTTTTTGCTGTTGAAGTTTTGCTGCCCATGTCAGTAAAAAAGAAGTCTGCATATCGTGGACGTTTATCATGTTAATACCACCTTCTTCCACCACATTACACAATACATTTCGTTTAACTTTTTCAAAGGCTTTTGTATTTGAATACTTCCTTTTCCAGAGAAACCTGAACAAAATAGTATTCAACTTATCGAGAACTTTAACAGGGGCAAGAAGCGCCTGCATAACGTAAACAAATTGTGAAACTAAGAAGGACTTAATAATACATAATTTGCCGCTTATACTTAAATTTCTTCTTGACCATCTGCAAATGATTTGTTCAACTTTTTCAAGTCTTTTTGGACCAATTTTCCATAATTTCAGAGGCGGGGATGTCATTTTTAAAACTGACTAATTCCCATGATTTTAACCTGGGTATTCCATTTAATATCGCAATATTTCTCTTGACAGTTTTTACGCGATCCCTACCACATTGCTTCCGTTTCACTTTTATTTAATTTTAAGCGAGATATATTGGAAAAATCATCAATAATTTTCAAAACCGTTTCCATGTCGTTTTTATCTTGAAGTAAAACAGTTATGTCATCGGCGTACATAGCCAGTTTCAAAATACGCGATGTTTGTTCTGCAAAACCTACATCTGGTAAGGCAAATCCTTTAATATTGGGGTGACTTCGGATTTGTATTGCTAATAATTCTACACTTATTTCTTCCGAAATCCAACCCATATAATTTATGCAGCTCGTGGTGTTTGTCATTAAACCAATATGTAATGCTATTTGAGACCGTGGAAGAGCCAGGTTGGTTATTGCCCTTTTAACTTCTCTTAAAACTTTAATCCATTTAACACATTTTTCGCCAAAACCAAATTTTTTAAAGGACCAGACCACATAGTCTTTTGAGATGGAATCGTAGGCTCGGGCGTAGTCAAGGGCAAGTAATATACCTGCTTGATTTCTTTCATTAGCGTAATTAATGACATCATCAATTAATCTAATCAAGTTACTTGCCTTTCTTCCCTTAATACATCCTGTCTGATCTTCTGACACGAGGTCAGAAATAACACCAGATACGCGCTGCGATAAACATGTTGCCAGCATTTTATAATCTGTATTGGTTACAGATATAGGGTTTCCAATTCTTAAGGCTATCTCTCGGCAAATCTTTATCCTTATGGATCAACGTGATAACTGCTCTTTTCTGAGTATCTGACAATTCACCGACTCTAAATGCACTTTGAAGGGAATTAACCACCATCATTTTTACTTTAGGCCAACATTTTTTCATGAAACTTGTAGTCAATCCGTCTAAACCTGGTGACGAACCATTTTTTAATAAAGACAGCGCCCTGCCGATTTCTAACACGGTAAAATCAGTTTCCAAACCATATTTTCGTTCGTCATTTAACTGAGGAATATTTAAATTAAGAACTTTACTTTCAGCATCCTCCTCAACAAAATTCCCATTTTTATCAAACACGTTATTGTAAAATCTCACTTGCTCCTGTAAAATTCCTTTTTGCGTCGTTATTGAGAGCCATTTTCATCTATTAATCTGTCCATAAATTTTCAATCAGCTTTCACTTTTTCCATATCTAAAAAATATAATATCACTTCACATGCACAATTCTATATAACATATTACAACCAAACACAATAGCAAATAAGCAAAAAAACTCAGAACATGGTTTGAAAGGGTAGCTTTATTGGTCTTTTTTTCGAACGAATGTAAGGATCACTATATCCCGCCAAACCGCAACACGGTGGCCTAGTGGTAAGGCGTCCGCCCAGTGAGCGGGAGGTCGTGGGTTCGAACCCCGGCCGGGTCATACCTAAGACTTTAAAATTGGCAATCTAGTGGCTGCTCCGCCTGGCGTCTGGCATTATGGGGTTAGTGCTAGGACTGGCTGGTCCTGTGTCAGAATAATGTGACTGGGTGAGACATGAAGCCTGTGCTGCGACTTCTGTCTTGTGTGTGGCGCACGTTGAATGTCAAAGCAGCACCGCCCTGATATGGCCCTTCGTGGTTAAGCAAACAAACAAACAAACAAACAAAATATATCTCGCCAACTAGAGTTATTACGGCTTGTTGATTTTGCCAATAAAAAAGTCATTTTTTCTCACTTCATTGGTGCAAACAGTGTAATATTGTGTTGTAAATTCTATTGTTATGCGATTGTTGTTATATTTGTAAGCATAAGAGAGAGAGAGAGAGAGAGAGAGAGAGAGAGAGAGAGAGAGAGAGAGAGAGAGAGAGAGAGAGAGAGAGAGATTTTTCACTCCATCAAAGTATCTCCTTTTGAATAAATATAAGTCAGGGAATACGTCTAAAAATGGCCTCCAAATTCCAGGAAATATGTATATTACCTGGATATTTTAGGGAATATATATATATTCATTGAGTGAAACAGGGAATACGTATAAATCAAATCTCTTATATTATTAAAAGCTGCATCAAAAGGTGTGCAACATTGATATCGGGACTACACAAAATAGAATGTTTATATAATGGGTGGTGGTGGATAATGCTGTCTGGATTAAAATATAAAAAGAGGTAAACAGGTGGCGAACTGTTAAGTTTCACTGACGGTTTAGTCTTCAGTGACAATGCAAATAACAAATCAGAGGTGATTCTTGCTAAACATCAAGCTTTTATTTATTCGTATGAATTTAGCAATGAAAAACGGATTGACAATTAAGGGTAAAGAGAGAGGGGGGGGGAGAAAGAAGGAGGGGGAGAGAGAGGGAGGGGGGGAGAGAGGGAGGGGGGGGGGGAGAGGAACGGGGGAAGAGAGGCAGGGCGAGAGAGAGGGATGCGTGGGGCTGGCGGTGGGGGTTGGGGGGGGGGGGGGGGCGTGGAGAGGAGCAGCTAGTCGTAGAGCGGTTCGACTCGCGCAGTGGCTATACATTACACGGTTCGCGTGCCATCAATTAGCACGTCGTCAAGCAGGTAACCCGCTGAGAAACCTACTGGAGAGCTAGAGAGACAGCTGGACGCATTCCTTGTTTATGGTCAGCAGATTAATGTACTACCACACTGAGATTGAAGTCGCAGAGGGTTACATCGGACTGGGTGGCCGAGTGGTAACGCAGTTGCGCTCGGAAGCGAGAGGTTGCGAGTTCGACCCTGGGTCAGGGCGTTAGCAATTTTCTCCACCCTTTCCTAACCTAGGTGGTGGGTTCAAGTGCTAGTCTTTCGGATGAGACGAAAAACCGAGGTCCCTTCGTGTACACTACATTGGGGTGTGCACGTTAAAGATCCCACGATTGACAAAAGGGTCTTTCCTGGCAAAATTGTATAGGCATAGATAAAAATGTCCACCAAAATACCCGTGTGACTTGGAATAATAGGCCGTTAAAAGTAGGATATGCGCCGAAATGGCTGCGATCTGCTGGCCGATGTGAATGCGTGATGTATTGTGTAATAAAAATTCCATCTCACACGGCATAAATAAATCCCTGCGCCTTGAATATGTGCGCGATATAAATTGCATAAAATAAAAATAAAATAAATAAATCCCTGCGCTTAGAACTGTACCCACGGAATACGCGCGATATAAGCCTCATATTGATTGATTGATTGACATCCTCATATAGTCACAGTATACTGACACCAGTCCTAGCATGATAGAGCGGCTGTCACTATAGGTGTCTCTCTTTGTGTGTCTGTATCATATTACTTGTGATCAAAACAAAAAATGCCTGATAGGAAACAAATAGAAAAAAATGTTATGACAGAGATTCCCCTAATATTTCCGAATGTCATTTCTACAATGACGCTTTGAATAACGTCTTGATAAAAGTTGGTTGACGTGAAATGTGGCTTGAAAAAAAAGAGCATTAAAACCTTTAACGTAATGCAACAAGCAGAGAATGCAGAGAATATGGAATATTAGCTGTCATAGGGGTACGATACCAGTTAATCACGTTTAACCGAATGTTTGGAGATTCGAGAGTGGAGGGTGTCATTATTGAAGAGAGAGAGAGATGGAGAGAGAGGAGAGTTGGGAAAAGAGAGAGTGTGTGTAAGAAGGTGAGAGACAGAGGGCGATGGGGAGAGGTTGAGTGATCATATGAGGGGTGTTGTCAATATTAGAAAGATAGAGGGGGAGAGAAGGAGAGAGAGATGGGAGGGTGAAGAAAGAGAGAGAGTGTGTAAGATGCCTCCATAAGAGATGTAGCCTAGAATAAAAGCAATGTCCCTCGATGCATGTATTATTTCTCTTAACGAGTATAAAATAAGTTATGTAAGTCATTTTTCGTAGGCCTAATATGAAAACAATAATGTTGAAGTCTGAATCCAGTATCATTATTTTGAACTGTTTCGGTCTATACATGTAGTCTGCTTAAAGCAGAACGCTTCCGTGTAGCATAAATATATATCTTTCATGTTCTCTTGGGACGGGCCAGGGAATGTGTTACAAACTAACGCTTGCTTATTAGCAAGCCCAGTCAGTTCTGTACGCGAGTAGTGAAACATGATAGCGGTCAGTGGATCAGTTACCAACATTCCTACTGACATCTGGTAGTGATTTAGTCTTGATGGTGATCGGTGCTTTTCTTCGTTAGCCACTGGACTTGTCAGTTACATTTTGACGATTATCTGAGCGACCCCTTTTACAGAAAATTCAAATAGCAACCGAACCCATTCATGGAAGATCATATAGGATGTACATTAGGTCCCTAATCACGAAGACGGTCACCTAGAAACTCGCTCAAATATGTGATTTTTCTTGATACATTGTTAACTAATCTAAAAGATTGGAGTTTTCCTAACAATACACACACACACAACGTATTCGTTTTGATAACAAAAATAATGATATGGCATGTATCAATAGCCGGCATGTGATAAAGGGGTAACAAAATAATAATTAACAAGTGACCATAAGGATCCTAATACTTTCCGTTTATCATCTCGTGCTGTGGTTGTTGTTTTATTATTTAAAGTCTTCTTCATCGAAATGATAAGACATCTCGGGCTGATTGGTCCTGATATGGCTCAAAAGAGTCGGCTGGACCGAAAGCAAATATCAAGTAAAGTATCTGGGGCTGATAGAACATATAGACCCTAACGGGTGTAAAGTGAGCATATATTAAAACCCTTCCTGGCCGGATAATATGGTACCTAGGGTCACCAAAGTTCAGAGCTTCTCGGCATCGACTCCGATGAGCATGCTTCCGAATAGTGGTGTCACCAGTTTTATCAGTTTTGGAGAAAAGTGGGTGCAAACGAAAACATTTAAACCATGCCTGACGGGATAATGTTGGCACTAGGATCATCAAACTACAGAGCAAATCAATATCAATCACCACAAACTGGGGCCTTAATTTCGGAGAAAATAACTGTGTCCTTACTGGAGACAATTGAGTTTGTTTGTTTGTTTGCTTAACGCCCAGCCGACCACGAAGGGCCATATCAGGGCGGTGCTGCTTTGACATAGAACGTGCGCCACACACAAGACAGAAGTCGCAGCACAGGCTTCATGTCTCACCCAGTCACATTATTTTGACACCGGACCAACCAATCCTAGCACTAACCCCATAATGCCAGACGCCAGGCGGAGCAGCCACTAGATTGCCAATTTTAAAGTCTTAGGTATGACCCGGCCGGGGTTTGAACCCACGACCTCCCGATCACGGGGCGGACGCCTTACCACTAGGCCAACCGTGCCGGTTAGACAATTGAGTACATGTATACGAAATAGCATTTCCTGACGGGATAATTTTGAGTGACACCAGGGTCATCGATCCGCAGGACATAATTATGAGCGTTTATTCCCATGGACCTCGAGCTCATAGCCAAAATGAGTTTCAATAGCTTTACCCATTTGGGAGAAATGAGTACATATATATGTTAGTCATATTGAGAACAGACACAAGTCAAACGGGATAATTGCACTATGATCAACAAACTACTTTGTTTGAATGCAAATGTGTTGTTTGTCCCCCAGAGGGTGGACGTTTGCGTTTGTTCCGGTCAGTCTATATGTCACACAAGTCACTAAAATATCACTCACGCGAACTGTCAAGACGCAAAATAGATAAGTTGGTAAATTGCTCTCCTAACGTGACAAAACGAAAGTGTCTGAGGCAGGAGATCGAATCCCATTGGCGTCGTTAATTTAAAAAAAAAGCTCACAGGGTGACGCAGGGGTTTGTCGGACCTGTTCTTCTTAGGGGTTGGGGAGGGGGGAGGTGTTGCGTTGTTGTTGTTGTTTTTTGGGGGAGAAGAACATTGCAGTTATGATAAAAAAAATTCTGTCAATATTTGTCCCGCGCTAATCTGTGTGAAATCGCTTACCGTTGCCAATCATAATTCATATATTAATACAGGTACTGGTAGCCTCAGTCACACGAAATTGCTAATGTCTGTGGTACTGGGCAACTTTCACGTTATTCCTTTTGCATGGGCATAGTGGAGGCCACCTCAATCAGGACTGGCTGGGACTAATGTGTTTATTTTTTTTAATTAAGTGGGTTTATTTGAACATTAAATATTTTTACCTACCGCCGGATGCCCTTAACCCCCTTAGGCACCCCTGAAGCTCGACATGCAGCCGTCCGGGATAAAACTGCCCGAGAATCCAATAAACACTTTAGACAACACAGTATCATGTCAAATCAAGTTCACTCTCAAACCTATCAAGTTATTATTGTTGTTACTTATTGGAATGGCAAACGGAACATCCATTGCCTATGGTTTTTGTAATGACATAGCTGTATTTCTCCCTGAAACTTTTGCAAATTATTAGTAGGCCAGTTGGTTAGGACACTCTTGCTTCATCACGTTCTAATCACGCACGTTCGAATCCACGCGGTGTCACTTTTTTTTCTCCCTTTCCCCTACGCTACATTACTTTTCAGGGAATGTGTGCTGTTCATTGTTATTTTATTTTACTGATACGTTTTTTTTATAATTTAATTCGTCATCCAGCGGGGACGTTTGCGATTGTTCCATTCCGTAAGTATGTATGTATGTCACAATATAGGAACTGCGATAAATCCTGAACGGCTAAGTATTTTTCAACCAAACTTTGTAGGTAGATGTAGACACACGATAGCCTATTGCGTGCAACATTTATATTGGATAGGTCAAAGGTCAAGGTCATTACGGGGCCCGATGGTCAAAATACATAATCAGCCATGTCTCCCAAAGTTCTGGGAATATTTCAATGAAACTTTTTTTCATTACATACTCAGAGGACGGGTCTACAAAATAGCAGTTAAAAATTACATAATCACAGCAAAAATGTTTTTCTCAGAAAATCGAGTTGAATTTTTTCTTCTTTTTTTCCCCCTGAAGTTGAAGGGACTAATGTGCTGCGTCTTCATGTTTAATTTCATTTAAAAAAAAATGGTTGGCTGGTTCCAAAGTTATAAGGGTTTTAACCATCATATTTGTGGTAATCATATGACTGATAGTTATAAGGCTTCGCTGATCAGGGGAGCTAATCTACTCCACTGAATCACCATCGCTTTGAAGCTATGAATACAATAATAAATCAGTCATGATTCAGACAAGATAAGTCGACCATTGCAACAATAATAGCAATTGATAATGGTATGGATTCGCATAGACACTTTAATATCCACACCATCAGTGATTAATGAAAATCATAAAACATTTGTTACATCCCGTGAGGAGCACGAGTATTGCTAGTGATAATAATAATAAACATTTAGAATCCGAATACTTCCTAATGCAAGGAGCCCTAGTCGTTTACATAAACCGAAGATGGGGAGGTAGAACTTTTCTCTCCCTTCTTCAATGCTAGCGTTCTTGGCCAGGGCACGGTAACTTGATACCAACACGAAAAGGAACGCTGAAACCATGGTCCTGTGGCGCCGCTAACCCGTAACCGGTGGTCAGCATCTGAGCTACAGTGCTAGCTCGGCGAAGCCACGGCGAAAGGGCTACGGCTGTAACCCGATAACGGCACCGGCTGATAACAAGTTCACGCTGATATCAATGGCCTTGCTGCATCGCCAACTACCCTTCTGAGGCTCGGGCACCCCGCTGCACCAGCCTCTCCTTTCACCTCTACTTCTGGTGGCCCAATCGGAGGTTCCTCTGCTAGCCACCGATGCTCTGGTTGCTTCAACTTTACGTGATATTTGACATCCTTGACCTCTGATAACATCTAGCCTTGTGTAGAGCACTTGATCACAAAATCAGGACTATTATAATTAAGACAAGTACTATACACTTATAACTTTTTTCATATTTTTTTCTTGCTGTTTATTTTTAGTATTATCATAAAACCATTAATATTACAATTAAGTTCTCATGACCCACAATCTTGACAATAACTGAAATAATGACATCAGTGACTATGCCTTGAAGCTCTTGGACAACATTCAAGTGTGTGATATTTATACTGATATTACTGACTTGAAAAATAACTGTGAAGTAAAATGCTTATACTGTCTTAATAATTATACTGTTTAAAACGTTCGCCAGAGACGTTTCTGTTTAATTTTGGTAGCACTTATTTGAGCCTCGTGCTTTTGTGTTTCTTCATCTTGCCCTTTCTATTGTAATTCGGACTGTTGGATAAATATGTATTTAAACCAAAAGAAGGCGTACTTCTCTTTTTAACTGTCAATAGTTCGATGAAACAACGCATCAGTTCAGGCGCAGTCAAGTCCAGACAAGCCCCTGTCAGTCACTCCAGTACACGCGTTCGGAATGCACGACAAGCTTGATACGGTTAGTTAAACACTTCCCCTCCGCCTTTGGTAACTTGACACTGATAGCGCGGCGGGGAGGTAGCTCAGTTGGTAGCGCGCTGGCTTTGTAGCCAGTCGGTCGCTATCAGCGTGGGTTCGATCCCCACGTTCGGCGAGAGATTTATTTCTCGGAGTCAACTTTGTGCAGACTCTCTTCGGTGTCTGAACACCCCCGTGTGAACACATGCGCACGAAAAAGATCCCACGTTCACAGCGAAAGTCTCAGGGCTTGGAAAACACGAAGACACGCATGCATCATCTCTCGTCTCCGATTATAATGATCGTATTTCGATACTTTGACGAGACAAACCCAATGCTGGTGTGTCGAAGAAGACAGCCACAGCGGGCTTGTTCGAATCAAAGTATCACACCATAACTTCAACGTATTACCAATACCTGTCCCAATATAGACCAGTTGGTCTAAGAGGACGTTAAACCCTAAAAGTCAGTCACACTGATAGCCGAAGGCGCAGCTCCTTTGCCCAGTCCATAAAACAAAAGGCACATACAATACACGCACAGGGGTAGAGGAGACGAAATAGGTGAATAAGAATAATCAGATATGTAATAGTTTTACTGCATTATAACAAACATTTAGGTGTTAATGTTGCTATTTTAAATTAAAGCCATGCTTTTTTTTGTTTAAACTGTGGCGTCATTTTCTGGTTTTGTTTTTGTATCCGGGGTTGTAAGAATTTACATGACAAATACAGGCATGTGATCATGCAGCCGAGTTGCAATGAGAAAGGCAACACAGATTCAGGCAGTTCGAGTTCATCATTAAAATTGTCTACTGTTGGTCTTTGGCATGGTGCGTGTCAAGACCTCACAGTCATGCTGGGAAGAAACCCTAGGTAGTGGAAGGTTACCGCTGTTCTCCCCTCACACTCTCTGTATCTCTCACGGTCCCTCTTTCTCCTCCCCCCCCCCCTCTCTCTTGTATCTTCTAATAAATTTAGAGTACAAATATATATCTCTCTTTCCCCCTATCTCGATTTCTCTCCCTTTCCCTCCTCTCTCTGTTTCCCTCTTTCCTCTATCAATAAATTTAGAATACAAATTTTTTTCTCTCTCTCTCTCTCTCTCTATCTCTCTCCCTCTCTCTCCCTCTCTCTCCCTCCCTCTCTCTCTCTCTCTCTCTCTCTCTCTCTCTCTCTCTCTCTCTCTCTCCCTCTCTCTCCTTTTTAGAATGCAGTGAACGTTTCGACATTTATAATTGTTACAAAATATGTTTGGAAAAAGAGAAATACATTGAATTAATCGAAGATATTAAGTACAGAGTTGCTCTTACTCTTTTCCGCGCAGGAGTATCCGAAATCAACGCTCACAAGTTTCGGAACACACCAAACCAAACGACAAGAAACTGTCCTCTCTGTACAGCTGATAAAGAAGATGAACACCATGTTGTATTTTTATGTCCTTTTTATCAAGACCTTCGAGCAAAGTATTTAACAATCTCGATCTCTAAGAGGCTGCAACAACAACTTGTGTATTTCTGTGGCAGTAATGAGGATAATTTGATGAACAGCTTCAGCAGATTTGTGTTCTTCATGTTACAGAAGAGACGAACCCTTAGAAATCAGGTTCAGTGACATGTCATCAGGGTCTTAATGTATTTGTTGAATTTTATGCGTGACTATAATTTATAACTGTGCAGATACTAATGCTGTTATTTTAACCACTATTGTAAGGGGCTGTGGCCTTAGACAATTAAAGATTTGTTCTTGTTCTTGTTCTTGTTCTTGTTCTCTCTCTCTCTCTCTCTATCTATCTCTCTCTCTCTATCTCTCTCCCATAATTTATTGATAGTGATACTAATAGTATTCCTTCTCCCCTCACGCTCTCTGTATCTCTCATGGTCCCTCTTTCTCTCCCCCCCCCTCCTACCTCTCTCTCTTATCTTATAATACATTTCTCTTCTCTATCAATAAATTTAGAATACGATATTATCTCTCTGTGCCTCTCTCTCTTACTGTCGTTGCGCGCGCACGCTTATTATGAGATAAGGGAGGTAGAGGTAGGGGGGGGGGGGGGGGAGAGGGAACGTGAGCTAGAGACGAAAAAAGTGAGGAGAGAATACTATAAATATATATTATGTAATAGAGAGAGAGAGAGAGCGAGAGAGATATAAAAGAAAGAGAGAGAGATGAGAGAGAGAGAGAGCGAAAGAGAGAGAGAGAGAGCGAGAGAGATATAAAAGAAAGAGAGAGAGATGAGAGAGAGAGAGCGAAAGAGAGAGAGAGAGAGAGAGAGAGAGAGAGAGAGAGAGAGAGAGAGAGAGAGAGAATTGAACTTTATTTAACAAGGATTAAGATTTAAGGCTACGCCTTTTCTTACAATCTGTCCTTGGGACGCATAGACACACAATAATATAATTTAAAAAAAAAAAATATATAAAAAAATAAAAAGTTAAAAAGTCAAGGAGGTCGGAAAACTGCAGCACGTGATAATAAAGATGACGATGATGATGATGATGATGATGATGATGATGACGATGATGATAATGATGAAGATGAGGCATGAAGAGCATACATATGTGGTTATTCATAAAATCAAATGCATACTATGCAGGTAATAATAAATACAAGCTGGTAGCAATCGAACATGTAGCAATTATGAGAGAGAGAGAGAGAGAGAGAGAGAGAGAGAGAGAGAGAGAGAGAGAGAGAGAGAGAGAGAGAGAGAGTATGTAAAGCGCTTAGAGAACGTCAAGCGCTATATAAATCTCCCATATAAATAAATAAAGGAGTGAGAGAATACTATAAATATATTATGGAAAAGACAGAGAGAGAGAGAGAGAGAGAGAGAGAGAGAGAGAGAGAGAGAGAGAGAGAGAGAGAGAGAGAGAGAGAGGGGGGAGAGAGAAAGAGAGAGACACAGAGACAGAGAGAGAGAGAGAGAGAGAGAGAGAGAGAGAGAGAGAGAGAGAGAGAGACTGACACTGACACAGTTTAATTGAATATGGGCCTACAGCCCCTTTCAATGGGGGGGGGGGGGGGTACACATAAATCACAGGAAAAAAATAGAAAACTTGATATTTAAACGTATGCAAAATACACAGTGGTTTGTTCCAAGCATTGCTGCTTTCCTCTATCAATAATCTTGCACATCAATGCTGCCTAATATACACATACAACCGAGAGAGAGAGAGAGAGAGAGAGAGAGAGAGAGAGAGAGAGAGAGAGAGAGAGAGAGAGAGAGAGAGAGAGAGAGAGAGAGAGAGAGAGAGAGAGAGAGAGAGAGAGAGAGAGATGCCTAATAAAGTTTGTTTTCAGGCCTATTCACTTCACTATTGGTCATTCTTTGTAAAAGATTGTTTCTACTCAGTTATTTACTGTCAATGATGCTTGAGACACAAGAGAACGATTGCTGTTATTTTTAAATCTGCAGTGAGAACTTTTAGGTTGTGTGTAAAAAGTTGGTTCTGTACGTATATTTCATACGTTAAGTACCTTTGAAATTCAAACCGCTACTACTTGACAAAATGATGAGCCTTATTTACAAAAATAAAGGATCGTAGTTCAAACTGTCTGTCTATGAATGTCTGAATTGAATGTGCTGTCCCGATATACAGGTCGAAATAATATGGCCACCAACATCTCTATTTCTGTGTAATAAAACCTTGGAACCGCAGGCGACGTTAAGTACCGCTATGTCCGTACGGAAAGCACTAAGTACCGCTATGTCCGTACAGAAAGCACTAAGTACCGTTGGTCATAACACCCGACTACTCCCAATTAGGGCTATGTTTCTACTCAGTTATTTACTGTCAATGATGATTGAGACACAAGAGAACGATTGCTGTTATTTTTAAATCTGCAGTGAGAACTTTTAGGTTGTGTGTAAAAAGTTGGTTCTGTACGTATATTTCATACGTTAAGTACCTTTGAAATTCAAACCGCTACTACTTGACAAAATGATGAGCCTTATTTACGAAAATAAAGGATCGTAGTTCAAACTAACATGCCTACATATAAACATCATAAACAACACACAAAAGTATTATGTACATGGGTTTTAACATCGCAGGTACTTAGCGCGGTACCTAGTGCAGCCAAGGTCTATGCACGGTACCTAAGGCCCTCTCATACGGACATGCCGGTACTTAGCGTCAGCCTCGCACACACACACACACACACACACACACACACACACACACACATACAGAAGCAAGACATTATTTATTTGATTGGTATTATTCAGGTCTGTAGCGAGATTAACAGGTATACCCATATGCGTAAGTTCAGTGTACAAACATTTTTATAGTTTTCTTGGTTCAAACTCCACTTCAAAGTCTCCAACGTTTGAAACGAATGGACGAATTCGATTATTTCAACGTTAGTGGAAAAATGGGGTTGTAGTAATTACTGTAGTTGGTCCATGCAGACTGCCGGAGTCCGGCCACAGTCCTGGCGGCTTGCGTGACAGTCACTGTGAGACCTAAATAGAATGCTGCATCAAGACGCCAGAGGCAGAAAGTTAAAGGCCAACTCTGCCCCGTTCAAACAGTTGGCCTCACTGTCGCAGATCTGGCCAGGCTTTTACATGAGATAAGACCATCCCTCTTCTTGGTCACCTTCCAAAAATAACACCCTGACTGTTTGCTGTGGTGAGTTGGAATTTTGTGTAATGTCCATTGCCTTTCAAAACATTAATTCTTACAATTGCTGGAATTTGGTCAACGGTTTTACTCTCTCGAGCATTCCTTGTACAAAACAGATAGACAATTAACTTTCCAAAATTAAGAAGAAAAAAACCCAAGAAAGTTTGGGTTAGACCAAAAAGAAAAATATTTCTGTTTCCGGTAACATCGCCGAAAAAAATAGGGTCGGTCGGTCGGTGTTTTTTTTTTTATTTTTTTAAAAAAAAATTTTTTAAACTTTTTCTTATGTTTTGTTAACGTCTTTTTACGTGTTTATTATTTTTTTTAAACGCTTCCTTTAAGTAGTAAACTAATAGTTTACTTACAATTATTTAGCACATGTTTTTGACCTAGATATACTAAAACTAAATAAAGTATACTTGACTTCTTTTTTTTTATTTTTATTTTTATTTTTTTTACGAAAAGCGAAAAAACCCTTTAGGGTCGGCGCTTAAAAATAGGGTCGGTCGGGTTACCGGAAACAGACATATTTTTCTTTTTGGCCTTATGACAAAACAAAATATCACGAGTATATCGACCTAATGGCAAAAGTAGCGGACAGACACAAATAATCATGAGATAAATAAAACAACATAGCTGAGCAGGCGTCGAATTCGACCTCTACACCATTCTTTGCACAGATAAGGAATGATATATGTATGTATACAGCATCACTGATATAATCTGGACGACGTATTATTAATAAGTGTCAATGCTCTTGCCTCGATAGTCGATATATGCTGGCAGCGCCCATGGAAGTTTTATATTCATACACGATGAAGAAAGTGGAAGAGCTTCTTCAGAAGGACGGTCGAAACTGGATCAAATTAGCTAATAGCTTTTGAAAGACTTGCTGGACCGCGTAATAATCCATTTCAAGTATCTACAACTTCCAAACAGAGTAGTTTGCTTGTGTCTGGTTTTACTTGTCGTGTCTTTCCTTGCCTTTTGTTTACTGATTTGTTTATGTTTTGGTGCGGGTATACAAGAGTTGTGGTGAATTAAAGAGCGTACAATGTGGGGTGTTTTTTTTAACACGATGAAAATGTCAACGTGCAGAAATTGCAGTACAGTCTGCATCAAAACGGTGACTTTTTTCTCACGAAAACTCATCCATTTTTGTCTAAAGAGAAACGAACAAAATATTCTTTATATTTGTATAATGATTTGCAAGTCAAATGTAACAAGTCGCGTAAGGCGAAATTATTACATCTAGTCAAGCTGTGGAACTCACAGAATGAAACTGAACGCACTGCATTTTTTTTACAATGACCGTAGTCCGCCGCTTGTGCAAAACGGAGTAAAACTGACGAGCCTGTTTAGCGCGGTAGTGGTTTCGCACGCTTTTCTGTGCCTCTCTTCGTTTTAACTTTCTGAGCGTGTTTTTAATCCAAACATATCATATCTATATGTTTTTGGAATCAGGAACCGACAAGGAATAAGATGAAATTGTTTTTAAATCGATTTCGGAAATTTAATTTTGATCATAATTTTTATATTTTTAATTTTCAGAGATTGTTTTTAATCCAAATATAACATATGTATATGTTTTGGAATCAGAAAATGACGAAGAATAAGATGAAATTGTATTTGGATCGTTTAATAAAAAAAAAAAAAAAACACGTTCACAAACATCTTGGTGTACTGATTCAGAGCGACTGCAAATGGGAATCACATGTTCAGTCAATTATATCTAAAGTACGTGTTCTTCTCTCATGTTTTCGGTCCTATAAGTATCGCCTTAGCCGAAAGGCACTTGAACTTATAAATGTATAAATCTTTTATTATTCCCCATTTTGACTTTTCTGACGTCATTTGGGATAACTGTTCTGACAGATTAGCTACTTTATTAGAAAACTTGCATCTTGATGCCATAAGAACCATTATAGGTGCAGTTCGTGGCACGAGTCACCAAAAATTGTACGATGAATCAGGATTTACAACACTGAAGGAGAGGCGAAAAAGACACAAATTGATTTTGTATTTCAAATTAGTTAATGCACGCGTGCCACCATACTTACTAGAACGTCTGCCTCCTCTCGTTGCTTCTGTGAACCCTTACCATAGACGAAGACCACTTGACAGACAGACTCCCCACTCTCGAACTGAATTGTATAAAAAGTCATTTTTTCTGTCTTCGACTTCCCTGTGGAATGAGCTTCCAGATACTGTAAAACAACTTGATTCTATTGGGTTATTTAAAAAACGTATTAGTTCTGATGATTCTGTTGTTCCCTCGTATAGATACACATCTGATCGAAAATCAGAAATTATCCATTGCAGACTGAGATTGAGGATCAGCAATCTAAATAGTGATCTATTTGACAGACATTTAATTCCCGACCCGTCATGCACTTGTGGTTATCGTGTTGAAAATGCGGCGCACTATATTTTTCATTGCCCCTTATCTCTTCAAATACGTGAAGTCACCTTGTCAACACTGCCCAACTATGATTTGCTAACCGCTGATGATTTTCTGTATGGCAATAGAGACAAGTCAGACAGCGAAAATGCATTGATATTTGACCAGTTATTCAGGTTTATCTTATTAAGCAAACGTTTTGAATAATGAATGCATTTATCTCATCCATGTTCGAAACGACCATGTGCAGTACTGTTTACATTTCCTTGTTCTGGTAGTATTCTATTTTCAACCATGTGGAAGTCATTGTATGCGTGTGTGTGCGAGTGAGTGTGCGAGCGCGTGTGAGTACTGTTGTTAGTTTAGTATTTTTTTTTTTTTTTTTTTTTTTTTTTCCTTTTATTGTTACATGTTTGTCTACCATAATTTACCATTATCATTTTGACATTATCTCAAATTTGTTATATTAAAATCGTCCGCCAAATTTCATTTGCTTTTAAGAGTACGCTTATAAGCCTAGCTTGTTGTGCTCCATGTTCCTTATTTCATGTATGCGGTAATAGTACCAATGGAATTTATTGAATAAACTTGTTTAAACCAATAAAAAAATACTTTTAATTACAAGTTTCCGATATTTAATGACCAAACTCACTCATTAGTTTTTAAGCCACCAAGCTGAAATGCAATACCAAACCCCGGCCTTTGTCGAAGATTGCTTTGCCAAAATTTCAATCAATTTAATTGAAAAATGAGGGTGTGACAGTGCCGCCTCAACTTTTACAAAAAGCCGGATATGACGTCATCAAAGGTATTTATCAAAAAAATGAAAAAGACACACAGGAACTCTCATGTCAAATTTCATAAAGATCGGTCCAGTAGTTTAGTCTGAATCGCTCTACACACACACACACACACACACACACACACACACACACACACACACACACACACACACACACACACACATACACCACGACCCTCGTCTCGATTCCCCCCTCTATGTTAAAACATTTAGTCAAAACTTGACTAAATGTAAAAACCAGGCACGCTGAACCTGAGTTTATTTGCATCTACTTACATGTATTCAATAAAGGTATTTGCATCTACTTACATGTATTCAATAACGGTATGAGCGCCCGATATGAGAGACATGTGGCGTGTCGATACATTCTTCATTTACTGTGATTTATTGTCATTATGAGAAATATTGTAAATGTGTCATTCTGGCCGGTATTCGTATTCGCTTGTTCATTTTATTTTGTTTTGAGGAGGGCGGAAGGAGGCACCTGCCTAAAAGCGGGATGTTTCAGGTTTGCTTTGCCACTTCGATAGTCCACACTCCAAAATGTCATACCTGTTCGTCTTGCACCATTTCATTTCCCGAGAAAACCGAAAGAAGCGCACCCATAGCTATCATTTAGACAATTCTTTATAAGCAGCCAATGATATACATCCTCCTCCGCCATTCGTCACTGCCAACACCCTATTCAGTCAACCATGATGGTCCCCCGCACAGAGATGTCACAGTCACATCCCTCGTGATCCATCACACTCCCTGCCCTTTGCTTTTTTTCCCCCTCCACACACACTCCCCCCCCCCCCCCCCCCCCCCCCCCCCCCTCCATCGCCGCCCACATATAGTACTTCACACGTCTGAATATCACCTTTCTCTCTCTCTCTCCCTCTCTCTCTCTCTCCCTCTCTCTCTCTCTCTCTCTCTCTCTCTCTCTCTCTCTCTCTCTCTCTCTCTCTCTCTCCTCTCTCTCTCTTTCTCTCTCTCTCTCTCTCTCGTTCTCGCTCTCTTTTTCTCTCTCTTTTTCTCTGGCTGTCTCTCTTCCTCTGTGTCTCTCTCCCTCTCTGGGCGAGGGCTGGTTGAAAAGAAGCTCGTTTATATTGCTTACGCCACAACCCTCGTAAAATAAAATTTGATTTGATTTGATTTGATTTGATCTCTCTCCCTCTCTCTCTCTCTCTGTCTGTCTTTCACTCTCTCTCTCTCTCTCTCTCTCTCTCTCTCTCTCTCTCTCTCTCTCTCTCTCTCTCTCTCTCTCCCTCGCTCTCTCTCTCTCTCCCTCTCTGTCTGTCTGTCTGTCCGTCTGTCTGTCTGTATTCAAAGCCGCGATGGTTCAACACATCAAATCAACTGATTGGCTTTTACTTTGACAATCCACGTTTCACCTGAAGCTCAAATCCAGTCACAACCTCGCTTTGTCACATACGAACAGTGTGTTTGTTACCAAGCTGATTATGAATGAAAACTCCTGAAAATGATGAAAACGATTTTTTGTTTCAAGCCCTCCCGCGCTCCGTCGCGTGCTACATCTCCGCCCGCACTTACATAGGCCTACATGTACTTCACACGTAGCCCCCTCTCATCAAGACAGTCAAGCTTGGAATGCCATCTGAATAGTAACCCAATAGCGGTGTCACAGACTATACCGAGTCAGCCCAAGACTGCTAACACTAGTTTCACCATTGCAGGTGGCGTGTTGGTTGTTTCATGATTAAACAAACCATAACGTCCCTTCTGACCCTCTCCTCTAACGTTAAATCTCTGACGTCAATTGCGACACTGAGTTCGAGAACATGTCATTACGCGAATAATGGCGTCACATTAAAGTGATGTCACTTCTCCCGCATGTCTCCCAGAAACTGTCAAAGATTTTCAAGAACGAAATTTGTCTCGGGGACTTCTTCATATCAGCAGTAGAAATGTACTCGTAAGGTCACCGCCAGTCCGTGCGTTTATCGGTACCGTATTTAATTAAGAAAAGTCTGGTAGTAACCTTGAATATTTGAAAATCCCTTCATCTCTTTTTCTGGGGACATTCCTTGATTGAAACACCATCTTGACACAGTCTCGCTTTCTTGAGCTCAGTATCGAGTTGATCTTCGTTATTTGCGGGGTTGCAACGTTTGTCAATGTTGGAGAAAGCGTGAGCGTATCCGCACTGGGCGGAAATGAAGGGAAATGATCGATGTTGCTTTCTATTTCTTGCCCCCTAAAGTAGCGGTCACTCTAACGCTGACGCTGGTCAGGCGGCCACTCGACACTGGACGGAGGGTGAAGATAAGTGGCGCGCGTCCTTGTCCCCTGTCCAGCTTCGTTGTTCGCTACGCTTGAAGCAGCTGCTAGCTAATTAGGTCTGTTCTCTTCAAAGGCCTTTGGCTCAAGATCTGCAGCGTTGGCGATCTTTAAAAAGAGTTCTATTTGTGACGGATAACCTGTGTGGTTTGTCAAATGAGGAAAGACCCTTATCTGAGAGCCGGTGTGACGTCAGTCAGAAGAATGGCTACGCATGCGCAGTTCCAAGTGTTAGTCCTCTCAGTGGGTTCTTTCTTTCTTTATTTGGTGTTTAACGTCGTTTTCAACCACGAAGGTTATATCGCGACGGCTCTCAGTGGGTGGGAGCTTCTGTTAACCCGTGATTTGTAAACATGTAAAACATTTTACAAATCACGGGGCGCGCCCCGCGATTTGAAAAATGTTTTACAAATCACGTAAATGCGCCCGATATTTTCTTGTCATCTCCAAAGTCAAGGGATCTACTAGATTAAAAAAATATATATATATTCATTACTTATTGTCCCATCGCTGGGAAATTCGGGTCAGTCACTTCCTCCTAGTGAAAAGCTAGCCGAAACAGAGTCGCGCTACCCTAAAGTCAAGGGACCTATTAACAAGTCGCGTAAGGCGAAATTACTACATTTAGTCAAGCTGTGGAACTCACAGAATGAAACTGAACGTAGTCCGCCGCTAGTGCAAAAGGCAGTGAAAGTGACGAGCCTGTTTGGCGCGGCAGCGGTTGCGCTGTGCTTCATAGCGCACGCTTTTCTGTACCTCTCTTCGTTTTAACTTTCTGAGCGTGTTTTTAATCCAAACATATCATATCTATATGTTTTTGGAATCAGGAACCGACAAGGAATAAGATGAAATAGTTTTTAAATCGATTTCGGAAATTTAATTTTGATCATAATTTTTATATTTTTAATTTTCAGAGCTTGTTTTTAATCCAAATATAACATATTTATACGTTTTTGGAATCAGCAAATGACGCAGAATAAGATGGGATCGTTTAATAAAAAAATAATTTTAATTACAAGTTTCCGATTTTTAATGACCAAACTCACTTATTAGTTTTTAAGCCACCAAGCTGAAATGCAATACCAAACCCCGGCCTTCGTCGAAGATTGCTTTGCCAAAATTTCAATCAATTTAATTGAAAAATGAGGGTGTGACAGTGCCGCCTCAACTTTTACAAAAAGCCGGATATGACGTCATCAAAGGTATTTATCGAAAAAATGAAAAACAAGTCCGGGGATATCATACCCAGGAACTCTCATGTCAAATTTCATAAAGATCGGCCCAGTAGTTTAGTCTGAATCGCTCTACACATACACACACACACACACACACACACATACACCACGACCCTCGTCTCGATTCCCCCCTCTATGTTAAAACATTTAGTCAAAACTTGACTAAATGTAAAAAATAAAAAATAAATCATTATTTTATTGTCCCTACGCTGGGAAATTCGGGTCGTTTCCTCCCCGTGGAAAGCTAGCAGCAACAGAGTCGCGCTATCCCAAAGTCAAGGGATCTCTTAGATTTTTTTTTTTCATTACTTTATTGTCCCATCGCTGGGAAATTCGGGTCGCTTTCTCCCAGTGGAAAGATTAGCAGCAACATAGTCGCGCTACCCCAAAGTCAAGGGATCTATTATCTTTTTTTAAAAAAATTTTGTCATTTCGTAATTGTCCCATCGCTTGGAAATTCGGGTCGCTTTCTCCCAGTGGAAAGCTAGCAGCAGCAACAAAGTCGCGCTACCCCAAAGTCAAGGGATGTTTTAGATTATTTTTTTTCATTACTTTATTGTCCCATCGCTGGGAAATTCGGGTCGCTTTCTCCCAGTGGAAAGGAAGCAGCAACAGAGTCGCTCTACCCCAAAGTCAAGGGATCTATTAAATAATTGTAAAAAAAAAATGTTTAATTACTTTATTGTTCCATCACTGGGAAAATCGTGTTTGTTTTCTTTGTTATGCTAAAAATCGTAATATTTTATCTATCGGGCCCAAACCACCCCCACCACCCAGCATAGAGGCTCTAAGCAACAAATATTAATAATAATAATAAAAGGCATGTATTACTTTGTGGAATGTGATATTTTTAGATTTTTAGATTTTTAGATTTTTACAAATCGCGGTTTTAGGTTCAACGTATTTTGTAAAATGTGTTTACATTTTTACAAATCACGGGTTAACAGCTTCGCTTAGCGATGATTAAAGTTCAATACGCTGTTTCTAAGACTGCGTTAAAGGCTGACATAGTCCTATTTGATTAGTTTAATTACTTCCAGGGCTTTTCCCATCGTTGCGGGGATGTATAAATTAAGCTTCCTGCAAAGTTTTAGGTTTGAAGTCCTTACCAATTACGAGAAATAATTAATTCTTTATTGCATTGTTTAGCAACAGTTCTCCAGGACTTGGGCTATTTTTAGACCGTTGACGTCACTTCGTGACGTTTCGTAAAACCAAAGATGGCGTTTGAGACTGGGGTTGTTGTTGTTTTTTTCCAAAATTGTAATCAATCAATAAACACGTGATAACAAACATGGTAACTGTGTGTTTTCTGTTTGTACACATACTTTCTCATTTACATGCTTTACCTTAAATCAGAAACAATAAACAATTTGTTTCTAATTAATAAAACGTCAGACAAACGAAATCTCAAAACAACATGATTTCCAAAAATAATGTCCAGTGTTAATCGTGAATCGGTTTTTTTAAAAATGCTTACGCACATCTTTGCGATTAAAATAATATGATTAATCTTCTTCATATTTTTGCTGTTACTTTTAATACCAAAAAGCACATCTGTAACATTCAACCTAATTCTTTCGCCAATGTTTACTAATAATGTACATTTCAATATATTTCCAAAACCTGAGCACGGTTGGGCATTCAAAGAAAAAATGATCAAGTTCATCCTCACAATATGTACAGTTTTTATCAGCCTTCACTTTCATTTTACACAATAAAATATTAGTTGGATAAATATTTTGCAATATTTTCTAATGCAGTACACGTAATCGAACTTCACTCGTGACAGTGGCTGCTAAGTTCCAATTCTTTTCGTCAATTTCAAATCCTAACTTTCTTCTCCAAAATCCTTCTGAACAGGGTGGGCTGTATTTTTTTCCTACGAGAATCTTTCGAATTTCTTTACTTGATCTCACTTTTTTTCCACAAAAGGTCGGAATGTCACAGACTGAACAATTTACATCGTCTATAGCTACATTTCTTAAAAGGAGATGTACAGCTGTACGAACAACATTGTACTCAAGCAATCTATTTGCAGTGTAGCCAGTTCTTTCACACACTTCTTCATAGGTAGCAAAACGTCCATTCTCACACACATCGCTCACATACATTATACCACTTTTAATCCAATCCGCAAAAAAGAGTGGGTTACCTGTGACAAATTATATCTTTGTTGTTCCACAACAAACCCGATACAGAATTACCATTATCGACTTGATTATTATCAAGCCATGCCTTCAACACAGCGGACCAAAATTCCGATTTAATACTGTCCACTACTTTAAATGGTTTGCTATTAATGTTCGCAAAAAAACATTCAAAGCGACTCCCAAAACGGAAAAACAGTGCTTTTGGGAGCCATGACCATTTCTGGTCTTCATTAGACAGAGTTAGGTTCACAACCCAGCTTAACAAAAAGGAACACTGCATCTGTCGCAAATCAATCATATTCAATCCACCTTGCTTAACTTCGTTACATAAAACAGTTCTTTTCACCTTTTCAAATGCCTTCCTGTTGCAGTCTTTTTTGCGCCACACGAAGCGAAACATTAACCTATTAATTTCAGTTGGAACGTCGTCTGGTACAATCAGCGCCTGCATTATATAGACAAAATGTGGCAGAATAAACGTTTTAAGTACACAGACTTTACCAATAATGCTCAAATTCCTTTTCTCCAACACGCAGATGAGCCTTTTCGCAACATTCACTCTCTCTTCCCAATTCTCTCTCACTTTTGACGCACGCATGTAATTACAGAAATAATTATACACCCAGAATTTTCCTTTTGTCTGTACATGCAAAACCGCAACACTCATTCCTACAGTTCTTCCGTGACCCAAACCACATTAGCTTGGATTTTTGGTGATTTATGTTCAAACCTGATATTTCCGAAAATGTATCAATCAAAGCCAGGGCTTGGAACATGTCATGTTCAACTTGTTTGAGACTGTTCTGTTTACATTCGACACTATCAACACCACTTTGCAATACTGCTATAATTTTTTCTGTGTTCGAAAGTTACAGCCAATCGTTATTATTTCCCCTTTGGTACAGTTTTATAACATTATTGGCACATGTAAACAATATGAATTAATTAATGAACGCTACGAATATGGCAGCCTTTAACACTTGACTCAACAACTTTAGCTTCCTGTTGTGCTTTGCAACTCAACACAGAAACAAACAGGTAGCCTACACACACGCACACGCAGGCACACGAACACACAAACGCACGCACACGCATGCACGCACGCACACGCATGCACGCGCGCACGCACGTACGTACGCACGCACGCACGCACGCACGCACGCACGCACGCACGCACGCACGCACGCACAGACACACAAACATACATACACACACACACCGTACACACCGTACATACACACACACACACACACACACACACACACGCACACACACACAGGTTTTTAAGTCGCCAAATGAGCTAGATAGTTCTGTTTGGATTTAGAAATGGAGACAATGAATTTTGGAAGGGTAACAAGACACACGAGGAATATCTTATGACTAGTGTTTTCGCGTTCAATTATGAAACACCTTGCTCCAGTCTCAGTGGCTATTTATTGTGACGTCACGGCACACTGATCAAAAGTAGAATTGAACGAAAAGTCAATGCCCTGGAGACAATAAGAGAAGAGTGGAGACGCAAGACTGAACTGTATTTCATACGACCCGGAAGATGTTTAAGACCCTTGTGTTATTTGCTGGAATATAATTTATTTTTACTGGTCGATCAATCAACCAACCAATCAGTCAATAAGTTCTTCAACACACCATTTCATTTATGTAAACCGTACAACCGTATTGCGACAACTTTCGTACCCCAACTATAGCATTTATTCCCTCGTCCGTTCATTTAACTTGGCAAACTGGCACATGTTTCGGATACAAATTTATTTTACTGGGGTCACGTGACCACAGCTCAAATAACGGTACCCCCGGAATCAAGCTGAAAAAAACGTACGGTACCAATAAAAGTCGATGAAAGTTCAGAATGGGCATAACTTTACAACTTTTACACACGAGGATAAAATCAAATCATTATATATCCAGAACAGGTTGCAGCAATAAACTATCTTTAGTATTTTTGTATTATGCCATTCTTACTGCTGCAGATGTCAAAAATGTATTACAATGTTCAAACTTTCAATTGGAAGATCAAGCTTTTCACTTCAGGGAGAAAATCGTAAAGGCTCCAAGTAATCTTGGTTATATTTAAATAATTGTAAGCAACAGGTGGGTCAAATAAAGATACAAAGCAGGCCTGAAAGTGGCGAGTATTTTACTCGCCATGGCGAGTAGAAACATCTAACTGGCGAGTAAAAATGTGCATCTACTCGTCAAATGCGAGTAAAGTTGCTGAAACAAGTTGTTGATTTGGCTAGTAAAGTTTGCGCTCTGGATAGTACATTTTCAGAATCACTAGCCAAAGGCGAGAACACCATTTGTTGGACTTTCAGGGCTGCAAAGAGCTAGCAGTTTACTCTCCTTTTATACCAACCTACGCGGAATAACTTCCCTCAGTCGGCAAAACAGCGTTATTCGATCCATGCGCTACGTGCGAAACTGAGATGGAGAGAAGCTTTGTGTCGGCAAATCGAAACGAGTTCGACATCATGTCAACTCTACCACGCTGAGAGAGCAACGCTTCTTAAAATATCGACATATGGAACCAAAACAAAAAGAGACGGTCGAGAAAAATACAATTCAAGCACATTTTTTGTTCCCACAGTTGACCCTCTTTCTTCTCTCAGTGTTGCCTAATCAATCGGTTCGCATGCTCATTATCGGGTGCATGATTTCTGGGGAGAAAACGACAGAGGAACGAATTGATGAGGATGTTCAGCTCAAAATGTTAAGAATGTTCTCTCTCTCTCTCTCTCTCTCTCTCTCTCTCTCTCTCTCTCTCTCTCTCTCTCTCTCTCTCTCTCTCTCTCTCTCTCTCTCTCTCAGGGCGGGGACGTAGCTCAGTTGGTAGCGCGCTGGCTTTGTAGCCAGTTGGTCGCTATCAGCGTGGGTTCGATCCCCACGTTCGGCGAGAGATTTATTTCTCGGAGTCAACTTTGTGCAGACTCTCTTCGGTGTCCGAACACCCCCGTGTGCACACATGCGCACGAAAAAGATCCCACGTTCACAGCGAAAGTCTCAGGGCTTGGAAAACACGAAGACACGCATGCATCATCTCTCGTCTCCGATTATCATGATCGTATTTCGATACTTTGACGAGACAAACCCAATGCTGGTGTGTCGAAGAAGACAGCCACAGCGGGCTTGTTCGAATCAAAGTATCACACCATATCTTCAACGTATTACCAATACCTGTCCCAATATAGACCAGTTGGTCTAAGAGGACGTTAAACCCCAATAGTCAGTCAGTCCCGCTCTCTCTCTCTCTCTCTCTCTCTCTCTCTCTCTCTCTCTCTCTCTCTCTCTCTCTCTCTCTCTCTCATGGTTAATACACGACAAAAACAATAACTCGCTCCTCTGATTCTTCAACTCAGTTCAAATGACATACCCATTGAGCAAGTAACAAGCCATCGTGTCCTCGGGGTCATAATAGACGCTGAATTAAAGTGGCAGCCCCACCCGAACCGTGTTACAAAATCCTTGTCTAAAAACCTATTCCTTCTCTCCAAATTAAAGCCTTACACGGATACTTTAGCACTCAAGTTTTTTTGTGGTCATTTTTACGTCATCTGAATTATGCCTCAACATGTTGCAGCGACGTTCACTTGAAAAAAGTAAATTCTCTTCACCGTCGCGCAGCTAAACTTATCGTGGCGGGTCAGCACACATCACAGGCACTCGTCACGATCGAGCGGGTCGGGATCAAAGTGGGCGGGGCCTGTGCGCTCTCAAGACTACTACTATATTACAAGGTAAAACTCTCTTCGTTGCTCTGGACCGAACGGAAGTAGTGAAGTTATCAGAAACCGAGATTGCTGCAGACGACAGACAGGTTGCGCAATGCATGCTTCCTGCGCATGTGACCCCGTGACCAGGCATAATTAAAAAGTTGTCAGCGGCGTTCGTCAGTCGATCTGTCTGTTCACCGCCAACTTTCCTATTCCTTGATTCTTCTTGCAACTTCCAGATAATGGGATGCAAACATAAATTTAGATTATCTCATCCTTGTGATGGAGTTCCGAGTTGGAAACCATGGATTCACCAGAGAAAATATATAGCTGATTCGGCCAGTGTGACCAGTGCATCAAGTCTTCGGATAGTTTTTAAAAACGGGAAAGTCTGTTTTGTCAGGGATTGTGGTTGTGTTTCAACCACGAGCAGAGATGAGAGAATTGTTTGTTTACTGCCGATGAACTCATTTAAAGCCTGTTGTTGAACGTCACGAAACATATGACCCATGGTTTTGACATGTTCTGCTGAAGACGCAACGGAGTCCACATTTGAAGGTGAGCGAATTTTCGAATAGATAATCCCCAACACTTGTATCCCCAACCCTTCAGCAGGTTATTTGAAAGAGAGAGAGAGAGAGAGAGAGAGAGAGAGAGAGAGAGAGAGAGAGAGAGAGAGAGAGAGAGAGAGAGAGAGAGAGAGAGAGAGAGAGAGAGATTATTGGGTAGCGTTGGTATGGCAGCTCACTCGTTCAAGTAGATCTCAAACTCAGTCTGTGCACCTAGTTCAGTTGTAATACTGTAATTCCATTTAGATCTAACGACCAGAAGCAAATAACAAGTTAGGGGATTTTATGTTTCCTCTCTCAGATTGATGTGATTTTTGGAAGCGAAGGGGAGGGGTAAATCAGTTTCAAATTGTAATTTGAAGATTCATAGCTAAATATGGAAGCAGCAATTCCCGAGTGATACCGGATACAGATTATATTTCATCAGGTTTACACATCAGTTGTCCAGTCACACAATTTCGGCTATCGGGTGTAGATGTACATTATGAATCAGAAGTTATTTGACACATATTAGGGGTATTGGCACTTTTTCAGGTGGAGTATTTTACATTGATGACTGATAGTGCTGGAACAGCAAATTGCAGAAGAACTTTACAAGAAGCAAGAGACATCCGTTTACACAGCGGATGCTTGGGGAACTGCATGCAGGCCGAACACGGAAAACCCGAGGCGACATGCATGAGCAGTACTAATCTCTTGAGGAATAACAACAGAAGGTCAACTCTTCATCTCTGAATAAAAAACGCTGGCGCTGGACCCGAGTACTCTTCAGACTGGCTCGCTCCCCCAGTATGAAAGTTTTTGTCTTGTGCACGTGGATTTAAAAAAAAAATTTTTTTTTATTTATTTAACACAATTAAAAAAATTATTAGAGTAAAATAAAACATTAAAACGTTCATAATAAACAAAAGTAAACAAGAATAAACAAAAATAAAAAAAATAGACCGCCCATGCCGGGAATCGAACCCGGATCACTTGGATTTGAAAAAAAAAAATATTTATTTATTTTACACAATTAAAAAAATTATTAGAGTAAAATAAAACATTAAAACGTTCATAATAAACAATAGTAAACAAGAATTAAAAAATTAAAAAAATAAATAAAAAATAGACCGCTCATGCCGGGAATCGAACCCGGATCACTTTGGCCATAGACGAATCGCTTTCCACCCGGATCACTTGGATTTTAAAAAAAATAAATAAATAAAAAATAAAAAATTTATTTATTTTACACAATTAAAAAAATTATTAGAGTAAAATAAAACATTAAAACGTTCATAATAAACAATAGTTTACAAGAATTAACAAAATATAGACCGCCCATGCCGGGAATCGAACCCGGTTCACTTTGGCCATAGTCGGAAACGCTTTCCACCAAGCCAACATATTTGACATTCGCCAGTGAACTCAATAATGCCTATTGTCCTCGCGCAGTGGTACACGCACGCAAAGCACGCACGCACGCAAAGCCTGGTGTGGTGTCGCTGGCTTGGCTGGGCGGTTTATCAGCCGAACGGCTGTTCTATCCCACCGCGAATCGCGCCCGCCGTTAAGAGTCGTTTTTGTGGAATATTTGGCATTTAGGTCCCAGGTAACATTATGAAGTTTTAATACGATCAATCGGACCTATTATCAAGTTAGTGTATCAACTTTTGAACGAACTGCGCCCAGTAGTTTCCCAGCAATAAGCTGTTAAGTCGAGACGAACAGACAGATAGACAGACAGACACACAATTAAAGTCTGCAGGACCCTAATACTGCGTACTCGGGGATAAGTTCAGACACCTATTCTTCAATGGTTTAATTCTTCTTGTTATCAGAAAATACAAGATCGTGTGTGTGTGTGTGTGTGTGTGTGTGTGTGTGTGTGTGTGTGTGTGTGTGTGTGTGTGTGTGTGTGTGTGTGTGTGTGTTTTCTAATTCTAGTGATACATTGTTATTTAAAATTTTTAGTTAGAGCTTTGACTATTTACACACTTCTAGGAATTGACTTTTAGAAATGATTAATTACCTGTCTAATTACCATTTTGAGTTATGCACATGTTTGCGTTATGCAAAACAGCTTGTCTTCAGCTAGGTTGTTCTGCTTCTTGGTTGTGGTGGTGTTTGTTTGCTTGTTTCCTCTGTTTTTAGTTTTGTTTCTTTTTACATTTAGTCAAGTTTTGACTAAATGTTTTAACATAGAGGGGGGAATCGAGACGAGGGTCGTGGTGTATGTGTGTGTGTCTGTCTGTCTGTCTGTCTGTGTGTGTGTGTGTAGAGCGATTCAGACTAAACTACTGGACCGATCTTTATGAAATTTGACATGAGAGTTCCTGGGTATGATATCCTCAGACGTTTTTTTCATTTTTTTGATAAATGTCTTTGATGACGTCATATCCGGCTTTTCGTGAAAGTTGAGGCGGCACTGTCACGCTCTCATTTTTCAAACAAATTGGTTAAAATTTTGGTCCAGTAATCTCCGACAAAGCTCGGACTTCGGTATTGCATTTCAGCGTGGTGGCTTAAATATTGATTAATGACTTTGGTCATTAAAAATCTGACAATTGTAAAAAAAAAATTTTTTTTATAAAACGATCCAAATTTACGTTCATCTTATTTTCCATCATTTTCTGATTCCAAAAACATAAAATATGTTATATTTGGATTAAAAACAAGCTCTGAAAATTAAAAATATAAAAATTATGATCAAAATTAAATTTTCGAAATCAATTTAAAAACACTTTCATCTTATTCCTTGTCGGTTCCTGATTCCAAAAACATATAGATATTATATGTTTGGATTGAAAACACGCTCAGAAAGTTAAAACGAAGAGAGGTACAGAAAAGCGTGCTATCCCTCTCAGCGCAACTACTACCCCGCTCTTCTTGTCAATTTCACTGCCTTTGCCATGAGCGGTGGACTGACGATGCTACGAGTATACGGCCTTGCTGCGTTGCATTGCGTTCAGTTTCATTCTGTGAGTTCGACAGCTACTTGACTAAATGTTGTATTTTCGCCTTAGCCTACGCGACTTGTTTTATTTGAGAAACTCTGTGTGATAAGAGTGAGTGTACTACGTACAAAAGCAAAACAAATAAATAGATGGAGAGGTGAAAGAAAAAAGCTGCAGTGTTTTGGCTTAAGGACTATACGCACTAATGATATTCTGAACTGTTTGTTTCAGTAACAGTCTGATGGACAAGAACTATACAGTGGAGAGGAAGTGGATTTACCTCAGCGGCCAACTTCTCCAAGATTTATCACAATATTTTTTTCAATCAGAGGGCCTCCAACATGTCAAAATGTACCGGACAGCCAATGGTCACACCAGTGCTTCAAATCAGAAGAAAAAAAGTGTGGACCAGTGAGAGAAAAAAAACTTAGGCCTAGGAGCAACACTACAGTAATGTTGACGATGTTTGGAAACAAATCTTCTCAGGGTTTTATTGACCGCCGACCCGTATGAACCTTAATTATGCCAAGGGATAATAATGTTCAGGCAAGTGATGAAAAGCCTCACAGTCCCGATACACATTTTCTGCAAATAAATATGACGCACTGTTCTTTCCAAAACCTGCACATCCAAGCTCATGAGTACTACCATCATGTGTTAACTTTTTCAATCAATTTATTTATTTATTTATTAAGGAGATTTCTATAGCGCATAACTAAAAGCACTATGCGCTTTACAATATCACTAGGTATAAGCACACGCAAACATACTCTGATTAAATAGAACTTAGCCTAACAAGACATACTAAGAACACTAAACATTTGAGTTCATACAAAAATAGAGAATTAAATTAAATACTGGACAAACGATTAAAATAAGCATAAAGCCTACACCGACTACAATGGACTATTTCAAATACAAAAATTTAGTTAACTATAAAAGGCAGTGCATAAAACTCCATAATCCTAAGAAGGTCGAACAAATAAAAAACATAAAAGACTATTAAACTATAATTACGTAAAAGATAATAAACATGATAAACAAAGCTGTAATTTTTAACAACAAATCTAAAAAGATGTTCCTGCCCTATTGCACAACACATTTTGACACACACCCAATCAACAGTCAAACTATCATGCTGGCAATGAATGTGGGCTCCCTCGTGCATATTTCCGACACCAACACTTTGACAAAATATGTACTTTATGATTATTGTTCACTATTATACGATCAACATGTGTGTGTTTTTTGGCTCACGTAAGTGTAGCCTATGCGATGATAAACTTTGTCTGTCTGTGCGTGCGTGCGTATGTATGTATGTATGTATGTATGTATGTATGTATGTATGTCTGTGGTAGAAACTTTAACATTTCCGAGTCTATGGATTACGTCAGTCTCGGTCAAAAGTGTTCGACGTGTGTGATAGAAACTATTTGAAGACGTCACATTATGACGTAAGAGGGTTAGACGTCACGCAAAGGAATTACTGAAAGTCTCGGTCATTGTTATTGTGAGCGGGCCGAGACTTCTTGGCAGATCCAGGGTCTCGCTTTCTTGCATAGTTTCACCTATGCTTACTGTGTGTGAGTGTGTGTGTGTGTGTGTGTGTGTGTGTGTGTGTGTG
This sequence comes from Littorina saxatilis, assembly GCF_037325665.1. Taxonomy (NCBI): domain Eukaryota; kingdom Metazoa; phylum Mollusca; class Gastropoda; order Littorinimorpha; family Littorinidae; genus Littorina; species Littorina saxatilis. The sequence goes on from NC_090254.1 coordinate 28,943,967, forward strand.
TGTGTGTGTGTGTGTGTATGTGTGACGAAGTGATTGAGTTTGTGTTTGTTGATTTCTTACGTGAGCCTTGAAGGCTTCGCCTCTTGTTTTATTTTTTTTTTATCTCGGCTCACCATCCAGAAATAAAACTACTCCATTAACACTCAAACACAGTCTTTTTCGGAAAATGTCTATTGAAAGACGAAAGAAGAATGTATACTTCCAAAACGTATGTGTGTTTGTGTGTGTGTCGAAAGAAGTGTAATAATTTTGAATGCAGATTATTAGTTAAGTGTGTCTTTCTCTTTATTGTTGTTGCTAAATTGTATTGTTGTACATTGGTATGAATTAGTAACATATGGAGGTGTTTAATGAAAGATTTAATTTGAAATAAATATATATGAAGGATCATGATATAATTACTCATGTGTGACTTCTTCAATGGTTTGGAAGTATGCACATGCAGGTATGAGATGTGGAATGATCCTGAGTATATGGCTTCTGAAAATAAAAATATAAATAAGAATATGTCTTGTGATGAACACTAGAACCTGTAAACGATTAGTTACTTTGTTGAAAAAAATGTGTGCATAAAATATGCAGCAGGAGGGTATTATCTGCTTAATTTTCAATCAATTCGATTAGCATTTTGATCAACTTATAATTGCACAGCCCTACTCTGTACTGTACACAGATGTCACTGCACTTGGTGCTCTTTGTGTGCTAGCTAACTGGGAACCTAAGCCTGCAAATTAGATTATTTGGATAGCCTGAACGACTGCAGAGTCCACTTCTTGAAAAGATAAATCCTAACTTCACTCTCAACATAAACCACAAAGTACAATTGGGTTAAATATGTTTTGCTGTGGCATTATGTTCATTGATGAAAAATAGCAAGAAAGATATCACTGTAAGCATGCAAGAACCCTGATTGTATATCCTTCTCTGCAAGCGTCTCGTGCTGTGTGCATTATCTGACCTGACTCCTTTGCTATCGTTCTACATCACCAACCAACCCGTAACTGATGTGGATGGGAAACAAAATTTCTTTCTTTCCTCTCTATCTCCCTCCCTCTCTGTTATGGTGCGCAATTTTGGACAGACATTGAGAAAAGCTCCATAAAAATAACAGTCTTGAGCAACAAAAACAATCTTACTACATTTCATTCAAGATTGCAACGTTAGTACATGTACACGTAACCAACCTTCTTATGTTTTCTCAAATCTACAACAGATCTACACGTCAGATTTCGCGGAATAATTTTCCTTCAGCCAATGAAGGCACAGCTTGTTGTCTTGGTTTGATTATAAGGGGAAGTAAGTCATACGTAACTTTCGTTCGGTCTAGAACAACGTGGGTTTTTGTGTGCCAAAATCCGTGCCGTTTTGCAAAATAACAGCCGTAGCAACGTCTAATTGGTATAAATCTGTAGCTGCCTGATAGTTTAATGTATACTTGATTTTATCATAGCCGTTGTTTTGCTTTGCTAAGCTGTGTATGGCAGGAATGCGAAGTTTGCCGACGAGGTCGAGAGACTCAGTATCATACCTTGTATAAACCATGAGGAAAGACGACCGTCCATCACAAGTGACATCCAAGTAAGACATAGGCCCCGCCCACCTCGTGACGAGTATGGCATTCCATTTGTCAAATAATTATTTGGATACTTTTTCATGTTTTTTTCACCAGTTTTAGCTAAATAATCATTATTTAGAAGCTCATGTGCTAAATAAGTACAGTAATTGTTTATAAACAATGTAAAACAATTCTAAATAATTTTTTTTTACGTAAACCATTCATTATTTACCTAAACAATTCATTGTTTACGTAAATAATTTATTGTTTACGTAAATAATGATTTATTTAGCAACAACCAACCGCAAGATCCACACGCTACAGAAATTCGTTCATTCCATCTGCAATTCACATCTTCAATTCTCAGGTGGGGCGGTAGATGCTGGTGTTGTCGCTCTGATGCACGGGGTCAGTGTTCTGTATTGTTTCAGTATTGTTGATTTTGTTTTGCATGATTATATACTCTTATTCTACTCTCTTAGACAATATGTGATAACCGGCAAGGTGCTGACTTTCGTTTGTGCATTGTTGATGGTGAATGCATGCTAATTTATTTTTAATATACTTTCTTATGTGATAACCAATGTGCTGTATTTTCTCAGTTTTGCTGATGTTATACGCTTGGTACATATATTTACTCATTTTCCTTAAATAACATGTGATAACATTACTTCATAGCTAAGCACATGATTTTACCTATGGCACAACACAAATCTCTAGCCTCCCTCTCTGAGATGCGTTTGAAGACAGACTGTTAAAAGAGAATAAATGTATGTACATAATTATGATAGAATATTGATGTATGAATTGAAGAAATGTATAAGAACACAAGAATGTATGAATGACAAAGAACAAATGTTTATTTTTGAATGTTTTATGTATGTTTTATTACGGACACAAAAGCTCAGCAATGCAATTTCTCTTTTAGAGATTAATAAAGTTATTGTATTGTATTGTATTGTATTGTATTGTTTACAAACAATGTAAAATACGTCTAAATAATATATTGTTTACGTAAACAATATATTATTTAGACTTATATTACATTGTTTATAAACAATCAGCAATGTTGCTAAATAAATCATTATTTACTTAAACAATGAATTATTTACGTAAACAATAAATTGTTTAGCCAACACATTTTCCATTATTTAGGGGTTTCTAGGATTCGCTTCTGAACTAAGTTTTATGTCTTTCAGTGATTACTATAATTGAATACAAGGTCTCTCCACACACTCTTATCTTAAAATAGCTGTTGTTTGGATATCATTTTGTTTATTTTACAAGCCGAAATTGCTGTACGAAAATAACTGATCTCAAACACAGTCAAAGATCAAGGTCAATTAAGGTTTTTCCCTGCCGGGAGTGTTTAGTGTTTGCATTTTCTTGCTTGAAGTTGTTGAAACACAGTTTTTTCCCCTTATGTTCTCTGTTCTGTTTATGTCCCAACAACATGCCTGTCTTTCCATTTCTCTTCCTTTAATCGTTTCATTTCAAAGAGAAAAGTAAAAACATATTCTAAACTACGGAGAAATTTCGCGTCACGAAGGAATTCAAAATGGCCGAGGGAGCAGGAAGGAACGATAATATTGAAACCAGAGACATTTTGGAAGTTTTTTCACGCGCTGCTGCTGATGCCATATGCATCATTCTGTCTGGCGGACCTGGTCCTGCTGCGGTTGCTGTAGCAGAAACTTTTGATACTGGCAGTGGGTTTTGATACTGGCAGTGGATACTGGTTGTTGGGGTTTCAACACATTACCCAGTTTCGTATATACCAAGTTGTGTTGTGTTGTGTAACTTACAGATAAAAAAAAGTTTAATCATGCAGTAAGAGAAATGGAAAGAGAAAGTTTTTGTTGAGACAGAACAGAAAACTTAGGACGGACAACTTTTTTTCAACAACTTCAAGGGAGAGAATGCAAACACTAAACACTCCCGGTCATGACCTTGACCTTTTGTTTGTTTTCGCATTCAATTCTTTTCGTACGGCAATTTCAGCTTGTAAAATAAACAAATTTACGAACATTTTCTGATAAATAATGTTTGGAGATAACTTGTATTGAATTATAGTATATACACAAAGAAAAAAATTGAAGCTTAGAAGTCAATTCTTGATTCCCCTAAATAATGAAAACTGCTTTCATTTTTTAGCGAATCTGCTAAATAATGCATTATATAGGTAAACAATGATTTATTTAGCAACTGCTCACTTTATCCACCCCAACAAATATTATTTTGTGAAATAAGTGATTATTTGTGTAAACAATACATTATTTACGTAAACAATGAATTGTTTAGGTAAACAATGAATGGTTTACGTAAACAAAAATTTATTTAGAATTTTTTTACATTGTTTATAAACAATTACTTATTTAGCACATGAGCTTCTAAATAATGATTAGCTAAAACTGGTGAAAAAACGATGAAAAAGTATCCAAATAATTATTCGACAAACGGAATGCCATAGACGAGTGCTTGTGGCACACATCAACAGATCAAAAGCTTCGTGGCCTAAATTTGTCATTCCTCAATTAACCCAGCGAAGCTGGAGGTATCCCACAAACGCATACTGTAATCGACTTGAGAAATGTTTATGCCGATAATACATGATAAAGAAGGAATCTTTGTGCCCTAACTCAGGCTACAGTTGGGGATGAAAGTTCACCACAAATTGGGAACATGCCAACTAAAATACGGTGGGTGCCGGCCAATTCTTTGATTTTTGATCCAACGCCACCCAGGGCCGCTTTCTTGGGGTAGAATTTCCGAGACTACAGCAATACACCAGTTAACAGTTTCGGCGTTTACATGGAACGAAGAAGGAAAGCGGAAGAGGAAGACGTACAAACATACTCGCAAAAAACGATCTGCGCACGCGTTCAAATCAACAGGGGGGAAAAAAAGGAAAATCGCGTGTTTGTGTGCCCGATGTAATCCTTAGAACCTTTACACTCTTTCTTCGAACACTCAAAGCAACTTCAGGGCTGGAAGACTACAAATTTGCACTTTCTGCCGACTGAATCTACGCTTTCTCAAATCAACAGGAACAGGAAGAAGAAGAAAAAACTCTCGAAAAAACGATCTGCGGATGCGCATTTTCTCAAACACAGGAAAACGGAAGAGGAAGAAGAAGCAAAAGTGCTCGTAGAAAAAGATGTGCGCATGTGCGAATCTAAAATGGCCGCGGAACTGTTAATCGGTGTATTAATATGTTCGCGCAAGTGGACGACGTCACGATGTTTTTACCTCAATGCATCGTGAGGACATCCCCTCTCCTGGGTCTTTCTCTCGTGCGTGTTTATGTGCACAAGTGTGTGGGTGTGTGTGTGCGTAGTTATGTGGATGTGTGCGTGCGTGAATGTTAGTGTGTGTATGTGAGTGAGTGAGTGTGTGTGTGTGTGTGTGTGTGTGTGTGTGTGTGTGTGCGTGTGTGTGTGTGTGTGTATGTGTATGTGTGTGTGTGTGTCAGCATGTGTGTGCGTGGGTGGGTGTATGTGTATGTGTGTGTGTGTGTGTGAGAGAGAGAGAGAGAGAGAGAGAGAGAGAGAGAGTGTGTGAGAGAGAGAGACTGAGGTGATTTGTCCTTGGCATTGCACTTCTACTTAATTGATTTATATAAAGCCAGTTAAGCGTATTCAGGCTCAACAATTTGGAATTCGCTGCCATGTGAGATAAAACAATAAAACACTTCAAATCGTAGCTTCGCAAATAGGGGAAGGGCCCCTAATATGGACCATTCTTTGCTTATTGCTGATAACTAGCTTGTTTTCTTGCGAAGAAGTTTCATTTTGTGGTTGGTAGTCCGTATCTCTTAGGTTAACCGTTACGCCTAACTGGAGTGAAATAGCTTTGATAGACATTCAGCAAAAATTAAATTGAAAAAATCACAAATGGTCCATATTAGGAGCCTGGGCGCCCAATATGGACCAGTGAAGCGGCCTTTACGAATCACTGTAAAAAGCCCCCTATACTTCAAAATTACATGATACAACTTAGTGTGCAAGTCAGACTAATTCAAATATGCTTTAGATTTATCTGTTTCGGGTTGATGAGAGCATTATTTGAAATACACGAGGAAACTGAAGAAGCTTATCAAAAACAGAGTTAAAATAAGTGAAATTATTAACTTCCACCAAAAAAAATTATTTGTTATATTTTTTTGAAATCTCGAGGGCTAGTTATAGGTTATTTTTTGCAAGCTTCTTAATGAATTAATTAAAATTGCCTTGAGCTTTTATTGTTTTCGATTTGTTGAAGGTGGGGGACTCACACATACTTTGAGGCTTTGCTATTATTTTTTGTTTGCAGTAGAAACTCGGGGTAAACACTGCTAAAATGTAACAAATACCGTCTTAGCTGTCATATAAAGCCATTTTTGTGTGATTAAAGCTTTGGCTGTGGACGAAAATGAGTCTGTTTTAGGCGGCAAATTTAGAGTGAACGCTGCCAAAAGTGAAAAAAAAGCGAAAAAGACTAACGGTTTTCAGGTTTGTGTTTCTGCAACTGTTTTGACATGTGCAACTTATCCAGAGAGGGTAAATAAAGCGAATGAAATTGTTTTGAGCGCTCTAGCGCCGTTAGTTTGTCAGAACAGGAGGTGGTCCATATTAGGAGCCGGTCCATATTTATTTATTAGGAGCCTTTCCCCTACTTGTTGTCACGCTCAGTCACATTCTGAAGTTGTTCCTATTTGATATAATCACCCGAATCAAAAATGCATCGCTATCATAACCTATGTGTTTTTTGTTTTGATGATTATGATGATGATGATGATGATGATGATGATGATGATGATGATGATGATGATGATGATGATGATGATGATGATGATGTCATTTGGATAATAACATGTCCTAAGGTTTTTTTTCTCATAAAGATAAGTTTTTGATGTACATGGCCAACAGACAAACCATAACAAACACTAAATATCAGGACAAACGGACGGACATAACATCATGTTCACACACAAGTAAACACAGATACATAACACACATTTAGCTAGTGACTTAATAACAGACGACACCGATTGAAGAACCCAGACGTCTTTTCTTGACCCTCTCTGCCAAAGTGAAATCTCCCACGTTAAAAGCGAAACAAAATTCGAGAAGAATTCATCATACGAATAATGGCGTCACGTAAACATTCTCACTTCTTCTGCATAATTCCCGAGGAACTGACAAAGAGTTTCGAAAACAAACTTTGTCGCAGTGACTTCGTGACATCAGCAGTAGGAAATTACTCGTAAGGTCGCCGCCAGGCTGTGCAGGTACAGGTGTCGTTTGTCATTACGATTAAGCATGATAAGGTCACAATTCCTTACGCGTCTATATGCCGCAAGACGGAGCATGAACCGTACAGTACCAAAACAATCGGTGTTCCCAGAGGTTAACAGTTAGTTCTAATTTAATACGGATTGGAATTGGTTGATGGACTAGTGTTTTCACATGTGAACCTTGTAGGCTTTTCCTGTTCAAGCACATATCAAATGACTCAGTACCTTGCGCATGGCTGCCTTGCTTTATCGAATGGTTAGTTGCTAAATGATCCACGTGCATCTACCGCATGTGGGATCATGCAGACATAATCTTCAAAGGCAAAAAAACAATGGCGACTGCACGTGAGAGCGAACAACAAAAAGACCAAAAAGCACTGTACTCACTGTACTTTCGTCTCAAAGACGAATTTTCTAAAAAAAAATTTAAAAAAAAAAAGAGTATACATTTAGTTCAGTCAGATTAAGTGGTGTCAGAGATGTTCCTGCTAATGCCGCTCGACGACACATGTACCTTATCGGTTGTGCGAAAACATAACTGTAGTCTGGTGATAGCTAGATGGCAGACAATCGGTTATACGGGAATAGACCTGACGCAACGTATCGATGTCCTTTCTTCACAAAATCAGGTCGTCCCACGTCACTGGCTTCAATCTGTTCATGTTCGGACTTATTTTCCGTCTCAGACATCTGAAACGTCATTTTTCGCTGACGTATCTGGTTACTGTGAGTGACGTGTATAACAGACAAGTCTTTCTGCGCTGCTTGGCAAGCGAGTGAAAACGTCATGTGCGTTACGTACTTGAATTGCCACGTGAGTGACGTGGTGCCTCGATTCACCTGATTGTCATACTAATGTAATTCGGCAAAGTAATGAAGGGGATTGGGGGGTAGGGGGGAGGAGGTAGGACAGAGGGGCGGAGAGTTTTCGGTGCCACCATGTTCCCTGCATGTGAGTGGAGGTGGGAGGAGGGAGGGGGGGGGGGGTTTAGTCTGGTGGCTAAGTAAGTAGAGCACTGGACTCTCGTTACAGGTTCGAATTCAGGACGGGACAGACATGGGTCAACTTCAAGTGGAAACTTCGAGACGATATCTGTGTCCCACCCCTATGCAATCCTGCCCAAAGCGCGGGTACAGGTGCCTGATTACACATGAACTCGCACACACCTTGGTAGAGACATTCGTGTTGCTGCAGTGCTTTTTTACACTGTGAGGAAGCCATCCGAATTGCCCATCAATAGTATGATAGTGTGCAAAATAAAATCTGTAAACATTTGTAGTTAATGGTCACTGTCTGGGGTGGGTACGGGGTGGAGGTGTACTATTGCCCTGTTTATTTTCCATTGGAAATCGAAGCAGCGCTACTTTCCTGAACAGGCTCTCGATTGATAAATCACAATTTTAGAGACAGATTTTCACAGAAAGGCTTACTAAAGAACGAAGAACGAAGTACAACTGCGAAGACACAGTGTGGACTCATTTTATTCGTCTTCGCTTCTACGCGCACTTGACGTAAAAGTTCGGCGTTTAAAGAAACGCCATTCATTCGTTCAGTCAGAATTTAATGATGAATACGATACTATCAATTTCAAATCTGTTTGCGAAAAATTGATTTTAATGACAACTTTAATGAGCAAACTAGTTAAACTAATTTGTAAGCATCCGAGCTGCAATGCAATCCCATAGTCCAGACTTTGTCAAAGATTGCTTGACCAAATTGTCAACCAATTTGGTTGAAAAATTAGAGCGTGACAGTGCCGCCTCAACTTCCACAAAAAGCCGGATATGACGTCATCAATGACATTTATCGAAAAAAAAAATGGTCTGGGGATATCATACACAGGAACTCTCATGTGAAGTTTCATGAAGATCGGTCTTGTAGTTTT